>NC_084997.1:31479091-31509091 GCF_963854185.1 Sardina pilchardus | reverse complement strand
TATTATTATTATTATTAAATAATAATAATAATAAAAATTATTATTATTATTAAATTAGACCCCATCATGTCAATGGTCTATTATGTGTATTATTGTGTACAGGTCTGTGGTGGTCTGTTGCCTGTTGTGTCCCCTGGTCTGTGGTGGTCTGTGTCCCCTGGTCTGTGCCTGTTGTGTCCCCTGGTCTGTGGTGGTCTGTGTCCCCTGGTCTGTGTCTGTTGTGTCCCCTGGTCTGTGGTGGTCTGTGGTGGTCTGCGGTTCCTACCAGTTCCTGCCTGCACAGGGTCAGGCGCTTCTTGTCCAGCAGCGTGAGACGGCTCCCCTTGGCCCTCCGCTCAGCAAAGGCAATGAAGCTCCTGCAGAAGGATGGAAGAGCCCAGTCACACAACACATCAGGCATTTCTCTGTACTGACAGCCAGCAGTCACACACACAACAGCAACTGGTCAGGCATGTCTCAGCACTGGCTGGCAGTCACACACATTTTCTCTCTCATTCTCTCTCTCTCTCTCTCTCTCTCTCTTGCATTTGCACACACACACACACACACACACACACACACACACACACACAAGCTGCTGTTGTTTCAACAGTACTGAGGTGAAAGATTACATAGATACCAAACAGTCTCACTAATTCACACTCTTATGTGTGTGTGTGTGTGTGTGTGTGTGTGTGTGTGTGTGTGTGTGTGTGTGTGTGTGTGTGTGTGTATCTACTCATGTACTGTCTGTATGCTAGCTTGTAAATATGGATGCATCATGTATGGACTCTTGAGTGCCCATTACAGGCTGACCCTGATGGCTCACACCTGCAACAGCCCCAAGCTGTGCCCTGATTGGGTGGTCAGTCGCGCTGGACTTACCTGGCATCCCTGCAGAACTCCTGAAAGACCCGCAGAAGATGAGGCTCCGCCCCCGCGTCTAGCAGCTTGTTCAGTGACCCCGCCTTGGCCACGCCCTCCTCCTGTGATTGGACAGAGCACAGCTGCATCAAGGATCTGAGTTACATTTTATGCAATAAAAAGAAAGAAAAATTTCTTATCAATTAGCCATATTTATTTAATCCCTTACAAATAATAATCTATGTGGATCATATTTTTTAATCTCACACAAATAAAAATCTATGTGCATAATTTTGCCGGCAGACATCATATTAGGGAACCTATTAAATTTGGACTTTCTTGTTTATGTTATGTTAATGAAAGAATCAAGCTGCATTGTCATGCAAACAAATCTCACACATGCTCAGACGTATGTGAACGACAACTCAATGCCTGAGACACGTGCAATATTGCATATTGCATACAATATGTTAAAAGACAAAGGTTATCTGTAGCGGTCCAAGTCGAGACGTCAAGCTTGTGCGTGTGTGTGTGTGTGTGTGTGTGTGTGTATGGAGAGAACACTAAAGGGAGGGAGGGGGTGCTGAGTCTCAAAACGGCAAACCTCTGCTCAGAACACCGATAACAGAGCAGCATTGATATGAGTGAGAGCGCTATCAGACACAGCACCTGGTCACTCTGCTGTTTGACCCATAGTGGTGGCCTGAATTAGAGAGAGGACAAACACAACATTCTTTCTAGATTTATTAAGTAAAAATGTTCAAATTGTCATTTAATTAGGGAATTCTTCCTCTCTTCCAGCTTAATTCCCATTACATTGACCCTTCTGCCTGCTGGTGGCCATTACAGTTGCCCACTTAACCAACATAACATGTTGCTCTGCTTATACGAAAAACATGAGGACACAAGACACATTTGCAATAGTTGGAATAAGACAGTGAGGATATTGAAAAAGAGAAGTATTGATCAGGCTTCTGCTGCTGTGCTGACTCTAATGCAGTGAGCATTTAGAAAGAGAAGTATTGATCAGGCTTACTGTATGCTGCTGTGCTGACTCTAATGCAGTGAGCATTTAAAAAGAGAAGTATTGATCAGGCTTCTGCTGCTGTGGTGACTCTAATGCAGTGAGCATTTAAAAAGAGACGTATTGATCAGGCTTCTGCTGCTGTGGTGACTCTAATGCAGTGAGCATTTAAAAAGAGACGTATTGATCAGGCTTCTGCTGCTGTGCTGACTCTAATGCAGTGCCAGTGCTATGGTGATGCTGTCCAGGACACTGGGGTAGAGCAAGCGGTGTGTGTGTGTGTGTGTGTGTGTGTGTGTGTGTGTGTGTGTGTGTGTGTGTGTGTGTGTGTGTGTGTGCGTGTGCGTGCGTGCGTGCGTGTAAGGGTTAGCTGGACGTACGAACGCTATGGCGATGCTGTCCAGGACGTTGGAGTAGTGCAGTGCGTGCGTGCGTGTGGGGCATGCGTGCGTGCGTGCGTGCGTGCGTGCGTGCGTGCGTGCGTGCGTGCGTGCGTGCGTGTAAGGGTTAGCTGGACGTACGAACGCTATGGCGATGCTGTCCAGGACGTTGGAGTAGTGCAGGCGGTAGGTGCGGCCCTCCCAGCAGCTCATCACGTGGACGCAGGGCTTCTTCTGGCCAATGGGCAGGTAGTTGTAGTTTCTGTGGGGGGAGGTCAAAGGTCAAAAGAACTATTCAGTAACAGATTCCATGATTCTAATAAACAGATCTTGATATTTTTAGCTCCACAGCGTATTAAATTATCAAATGGCAAACTCCCATCCTTCCTGCAGAACAAATGGTACATAGCAGAGCACATGCCTTGTGACCAATGATGGTCTGAGAACAAAAACACTTTACACTTTTCATCATTAAACAAGTCGACATAATTAAGTAGTCAGTAGTGTTTGTTGTGCAAGTGTGTATATTTTTTTACATGGGTTTCTCATTTAATGAGATGTTTAGTTTAACCATCCCCCTGTGTTATGCAAGTGTGTTTCTCATTTAATGAGATGTTTAGTTTAACCATGCACTTGTGTTATGAGATTACGGTTCCCTTCATTATGGATTATGTGTCCCTGAAGCCTCCCTCTGTGGAAAGCTCCAGAGAGTGAGAAGACTGTTTGTTGTAGGGTGTCTGCTTGTCCGCACCCCAGAGGCACACACATAGCCTAGGCCACTGGGAGTTTTTTAACAGCCTTTTCTCTGTTAATACTACTGTTGATCATTTAATTGTTGGGGGAGCTATCTTGAGATTTTCCATGTGTGTGTGTTAAAACTAAAATATAATACTGACTTCACCCATAGATACTGTATTTGGGTTTGTGACTTGACATTTACTGTGGGTAACATGTTCCCAGTATAATGACTAAAGCTGCAGCTTCACACCAGTTCTATTGGATTTAAGACAAGTTTATCCTGGTTTGACTGCTTAAAACTCTGTGATGCAAATGTAGAGTAGTAAAACTGTCTGCACCATGCAGTTTCTGTGAGATACTGTGCATCCATTCCTATAGGGCCTGAAGAATAAAACTGTCTACATGATGGAGTTCACTTCCTACAGGACCTGTTTCCGTCGACGAGGACGGGTTTCTCTGGGGGTGTGGTGGACTTGCTGAGCAAAGGCTCCTGGGCATCCAGAAGGGGTGTGGTCTGGGAGGAGTCAGGATCATACGTCTCCGCCCCTCCTCTCTTCTTACTCCCATGAGTGCCTTCAATCACATTCCCATAGCTCCCTGCACACACATCACATATAGATTATTACCAATCACATTCCCATAGCTCCCTACACACACATCACAGATAGATTATTACTAACATCATTCCCATAACTCCCTGCACACACATCACAGACAGATTATTACCAACATCATTCCCATAACTCCCTGCACACACATCACATATAGATTATTGCCAACTTCATTCCCATAGCTCCCTGCACACACATCACATAAAGTATAGATTATTACCAACTTCATTCCCATAGCTCCCTACACACACATCACAGACAGATTATTACCAACTTCACATTTTGCACTTCTGCACAATGATGTACAAGAACCTTCTCTCTTATCCTAAAACACATTCAATAATAATAATAATAATAACAATAATAATAATGAAATTAAATTAAATGCTTTATTTAAAATGAAAGCATTTATTTGATGAACAGTAGAATCGTAAAATATTCATTCAAACAATATAAAAAAAAAAACCTTGAAGTTAACATAATTTATTAAAACTGGAAAGTACCAATGGTGAATTCAAAGTTGATGGGTCGATCACCGATCTTCCTGTCAATCAGTGAGGCCTCAAACACGACTCCAAACAGCATAAAGTTTTCCTTGTCCTCTACACTAACCTGCAAAAGAAACATCACTTAGCACAACACATGTCCCAATTACAGAAGCACTCAGTACAGATGACTAGGGCTCTCGCCCCCATCTCGCCCCCATCTCTCTACCTCTCTCTGTCTCTCTCTACCTCTCTCTGTTTCTCTCTGCCCTCTCTCTCTCTCTCTCTCTCCGCCCTCTCTCTTTCTCTCTCTCTCTCTTTCCCTTCTCTCTCTCTCTCTCTCTCTCTCTCTCTGCCCTCTCTCTCTCTTTCCCTTCTCTCCCCTCCCCTCCCCCCCCCCCTCACCGTAGGTGGGTTCTCCACAGGGATGACCTCCGGTCCTGCAGCCTTGCTCCTCTCCTCCTCCCCGGCTGCGCCTCCTCCTGCTCCCCCGGCCTGCTCCTTCCCCGCCGCCTTCCCTCCCTTCTCCTTGAGCTCCTTCGCCGAGCGCGTCATCTTGGTCTCCACGGCGCTGGCTCCGGACAGGATCTCCACGGCGAGCTCGATGAAGACACGGCCGCGGAACGACGCCCCCTCCCCCAAGCCCTCGTTCAGCTCGCTGTTGTCCGCCGAGCCGTAGAGGTTGATCCAGGCCGGACCGAAGGTGGGCAGGAACCCTGCGGAGAGAGCGGGGACGGAACAGATGAGAACCAGAACTAGGTCAGGAACCAAGAACCCTGGGAACCATAGAACTGTTTGGGAAACCTACTCAATAAAACAACACAATGATGAACTAACTATCACAGACAGCTATGCAGTACTCCTGGCAGAGAAATACACACATTACAGCAAGACACATTATTCGCTTGAGTTGATTTCTATATCTACTGTATACTTGGTGTTCTGTTGAGTCGAACCATTCTAAACATAAATTCAGATGTTAACCATGGACAATACTCCAGATGTTTATCACAGATGAGATGTTTATTATAGATTTTCAGAATTGAGTTGATTTGACAAACGGCCAGCGAAAGAAATTCCACAGGAGGTGCCTTTCATCCGGGTACTGTACACCTTGTAGGCCTAGTGAACGGAATGGCAGCATATGGACTAAGTGGCCTGAGAAGAGCAGTACTACAGTGTGCTCCCCAGGATGCTAATCTACAGAGTCTACAGACAGGTGTATCGTACAGGTGTACCTTTATCGCCATCCTGCTCGTTGGAGATGCGCCGCAGGTCGATGTAGTGGGTCCCTATGGCGACGTCGTTCATGCTGCCCTCGTCAATCAGCTGGATCTTGAGTCGCTGGCAGAGCGGCGGGAACATCTCCTTAAAGACGATCTGCTCGTTCCACACGGGCGCCGCCGTGCTCTTCTGGGTCGACGTGCGGCCCTGGAGCAAACGACAAGAGCAAGAAGAAGATGAGGAGGAGTATCTTTGGTAATGGTTACAAGCAGCAGTGACTTTTTACAAAACACACTTTGTGGAACACTGCTATGGCTGAAACAACCAGCTTCTGGTGAGAACCTCAGTTTTACTTGTAAACACAGCAGCCAGTGTAACCAAATCGAGGCTATGGGGTACGCAAACCAGGATTGCATTCTACGTATTCGCCAGTAGATGGTGAGAGCGCATTAATGATAGTCAGTGTAGCCCATAGCCTCCTTTTGGTTTACTCACCACCACGAGAATAAGGGCAATTAAGTATTTTAAGGTAGGCAACAGCGTGCCAGATTTTGTGTTTTCTCTGACGTCCTGGTCTTTCCTCTGAGCACCTGCCTTAGATTGAATGTGCAAACTTTTTTCAGTTCTCAGTAAATCTCACTTGTAGTCCTACAGTACACTCTCAATAAATGTAAGTAAAATGGCACCATTAATCCACACAATCCAAGTCCATTCTTTCACAGAGGATCCTATATGATATCTGAAGTAAATGTTGCTGTTACCACACAAATCCATTCTTTCATAGAGGATTAGTCAGGTGAACATATCTGAAGTAAACGTTGCTGTTACCACTTGAATCTCACGCATACAGTATACACAGTAAAATGGCAACATTACTCCACACAAATTCATTCTTTCATAGAGGATTAGTCAGGTGAACATATCTGAAGTAAACGTTGCTGTTACCACTTGAATCTCACGCATACAGTATACACAGTAAAATGGCAACATTACTCCACACAAATTCATTCTTTCATAGAGGATTAGTCAGGTGAACATATCTGAAGTAAACGTTGCTGTTACCACTTGGCCGAAGAAGGACACCACCACGTAAGGGTCAATGAGGGCCGTGTTGTCGCCGATGAAGGCTTTGGTGACGTTGGCCATGATGCTGGAGTTGTTGCGGGGCAGGCCCTCTGCCCGGAGCACCTTCACGTGGAACCGAGCCCAAGGACGCTCCGAGGGAAAGCCTTCGGGCAGTAAGAGGTTCCTGGGGTCAAGGGTCACAGGAAACAGGAAGTGAAGCAGAGCAGAGGAGGTGGTGAGGTTAGCCACCTGAGCTTGGCTTGGCTTCTGGTTTAGCTTCGGTCTGTTCGAAACTCAATTCAAGAGAATACAGTACATCCCTGTTTTAATGACATTTCAAAATACAGATGAAAACTAGAAAAGCACTCCGAGAGCGCAGACCTCCGCCTGTATTCTTCCTTGGTTTTCATACATTTGAACCTAAACTATTCAGATCGCCACCACGTGGCCATACCATGCCATTACACCACTAAGCGAAAAACATAAACGGCTCCAGAATCCCGACATTACTTTTTGAGTTATCTTGCTAACAGACAAACAGACAGACAAACAGACAAACAAACCCTAGTGAAAACATAACCTCCTTGGCGGAGGTAATAAGGAATGATGATATGAAATACAGATTAATTCTACAGTTTTACAAAAACACTGAGACACCTGTCCTTATACACCCTCCGAAAGCGAAAGACCTGTGGTCAAACATGCAGACGAGCAGATGAGCAGATATATTTAGGCAAATAAAGTAAAAGAAATAAAGCATTTAATTTCCTCTGTTTAAAATATTGTTTGCATAGAAATTAGCCATGGTTTGCACAGAATAAAATAGGCATATTATGGTCTTAATTCCATATCATCAGACCCTTTGTCCTCACTGTCAGCGTGTGCTTACCAGATGGAGTGGATCTGAGCAATAAAGTTTACAGCTTAATTTGATAGATTTAACATAGATAAGAGCAGTAAGACAGTCAGCTGCCCCTCACAGAAAGCCACAAGGCTAAGGATGCAACCGTGCAAAAAAGACTCTGAAATGCTAATTCAATGTAACCTAGCACATGTTGTTGTCCTAAGCACTGTTAGTTAATCAGTATGGAGTATGAACAAAAGAGGGCCGGGGCAACATTACTTTTCAATGACCTCCTCAGCATCACTGAACTTTTGTGAGGGCTCCGGCGAGTCACCCTTCCCCGTGACGCTGATGTCACACTTCAGGTAACCTTTGACCCCGGCTCGGATGTTGCAGGGGTCCATCAGCACCGTCCATTTGTTGAGAAATTGGTGACCTTGGAGACAGCGAGACAGAGAGGGGACGTTTCAGAAGTGGAAAATCGCAAGGAAGCATCGGTGAGTACATAGTCTTTCATCCATTCATGATGCCCTAACACCCTAAACATTCAAGAAAGTTTGTTGGAATATCCACCTTACCCAGAATGCATCACTTATGAGATGATGACCCTCACTATCGTTTGACAGGGCCAATTAATTTCAGCGCGAACAGAATTGCTACAGTCTATGCTTAATTAATGACGTTACTGGAATGCAATGGTATTATTGCTCTAATCGTTTCTATAATAGAAAAAACACAACATCAGAGGATGGCTCACCTGGCTGGCTGTAGACTGTTCCAACATCGAGCTTGAAGGAGCCGATGCAAAAGCTTCTCATTATCTTGGAGTGCATCACCTGGAGTAAACAGGTGATTATAGGAATGGTTTGTGTATCCCTGGGCAGATGAATCTATCAGAATGACTTGGTTAGTTCGGTAGAGTTACTGTACTGTATGTGTTGACTTGCTCACCGACAGTTTGATGACTTTGTCAAAGAAGGTCTCTTTTGTGCCGTAAAAGTCAAACACAAAGTACTGTTCAGACACAAAAAATCAGATATTAGTGGATAGACCAGACACAGGACCCTCTTCAGTACCCCCTAATAATGAAATAAATGACTCTAAAATAAGCTGTACCTCGTTAAAAAAGGGGGCGTTAGTCCCCTCTTTGACTGTCGTCTGTTTCCGTTCATCTCCGACCTCCATCACAACACTGGGATCGATGTTCTCCCCCACCAGTTGTTTTGCCTCTGTGATGTTGATGGAAATCTTCATGAAGAAGCAAAGCACAGAAGCCATTAGTCACACAGTGTACATGCTGCATGAGAAATGCCCTTATTTTTTCAAAGCACTTGACGGTCAAGTCATTTTTACCTGGAAAGTTTTGGGCCTGCTGTCTCCCTCCAAAATCTTGGCCTGATGTCTGGACCTGTGTGTTGACCAGTAGAAAGACCCAGATCACCTTTTCACACATGGTCTACTACAAATACAGATATGAGAAAGTAAAAGGTCAAAGGTCACCTGTACCTCTTGGTCCGGGGCACCTGTCTGAATAGGGACAGGCCTGAGGGTCCAGCCAGAGGACTTGTCTCTGGGACATCATCCAGTAAAGTCTCTTCCAGACCAGACTCTGCCTCAGACCCCTCTGCAGAAAACAAAACCACACACAAGACAATAACAAATAAATAAATTAAAAAAAAGAATGATGGTGACTAAGACAGAGATGTACACAGGTAACCACAGAAATCCTGAAGACCAATTCAAACTGTTTCAAAGAAGAGGGTCTCGATGGCTAATACTCATTTGTTTGAACTACAGTAGTTTTGGCTTCTTTCTTTCTTTTTATTTACTTATTTATTTATTTAAAGTTGATTTATTACTTATTACAGTCCAGACTGACAGAACATTTCTTCAGTTTGTCCAAAACACCTATAGTTATCTTGAATTACATACAGTAAACACATTCTATAGAAGGATTGCCAGATTATGTCATGATAAACATGCCATTCATGTTAGCATAGCGATAGTCTACCATCAGTGGGCCCAATGACCAGGCTATAATGATAACACACCATAAACCCAGTCACAAGCTTCTGTGTAGTTATTCTGAGAGTCATGACTGTCCTGTCTCACTCATGTATAACTCTCACTGCCTTCTCATCTGCACGCAGCAGCATGTTTACTTTTAAGGCCTTACCCAGTGCACCTTTGTTTGCCAAGACTAGTCCCTTGTTGACTTTCTTCTTTTTCTTCTTCACCTTGATACCAAATAATTTCCTATGAAAGGAAAAGAGATCCTTAGGTTTAGTTCATTAACACACTGTTTATGGACATGGACATATACGTACACAAAACACACTCACACACACACATTTAAGCCAAACGCACTTACATAGTGATCTGAGACATGAGGATCCACTAAAACACTACAATTTGCTAATACTGAACACTAGTTGTGCATCTCCGGCAACACCACTTGTTGGAAGTATCCTTGGGCAAGCTCTGCCAAAACTCTAGTCTAGTCCAGCATAACCCATGTGACTTTGTGTCTCCACTCTGTCTTTTGACACTTATCTGGCTAATTACTGTACACCATCCATCATGCGTCTGGCACACTTACCGTTGTGTCGTCGGGGTGTTCTTCTCCGGATCCATGACTCACAGGGGTCCTTGGGATATAGGGATATGCACCAATGCTTCTGACCACAAAACTTTTCTAATATACCATGCACAGAATGCTACAAATCAAGAGCCATTGGACATGCTATCACTGACTGACACATGAGAGAGAGAGAGAGAATGAGAGCTAGAGATGGGCATAGGAGGTGACAGCTGTGCATACACCCACCCCTTGGAGTATAGAGATTGTTTGACTTTCTGTGGCCAGAAGGTAAATTCTGCATGTGTGTGGTAAGCAGGTTTGGCTGTTGGCTGTAATAGTAGCACTAGAGTGTACAAACATTCAGCTAATGTGTCTTGAATCTAATGAGAATCTCTTTGTGTTCCAGCCTACAAATATGACAAGCTGACATTTCCTGTATAGCATTATAAAATATGAAAAATAAGCACCTGTATGCTGTTATATTATGACTGAGTCTGAATCCCTAAAACCTAGTAAGAAATTGTAAAGCAAACTTCTTAAATTTTGGTTTTGGGCATGTCGTTCCAGAAACATGCATTTGCAGAAACCCTGTGGTGACCTCAGCACCAGTCACAAATGCAAGAGATAGTGTGTGTGTCCACTGTCCACATGGTCCTTTGTTGAAAAAAAAAAATATGATTGAGAAATAATGTGAAGAAACTGTGCATGAGAGAAGGTATTGAAGTGCTGTCATAATGCATCCAGCCCACGCTGCTCTTCCTAAGATGATTGCACAAATTGTTTGTCTTGTGTGGTGGAACAGGATGTTTGAAACTGGAAGGTGAACAAATACACCCCTAGTAAACATTCACTTTACAATGCATTTGAACATGTTACAGGTTGTGGTTGGCATGATTGTGGCATTAGAAGAAATGCATGTAGTTAGTTTTAAGTAATTCATTTCTAAAGTACATTTTTGTAGTATACAGAAGGGAGCCAATCAGGCTGTTCAGACGCCTAATGATTTAAAAATTGTTTTTGTATGTGTTATTTTGAGTATGCATACTGAGAGAATTATTAGTTAATTAATTAGTATAAAGTAAACAAGTACAAGTGTCATATAACTTAACATTTTGGAAAAAAGAAAATGTAGAGAGCTCATTTTCTACTGAAAACTGTACTGTGTACAAGAGTGATGGTAACAGCCTATCATAATCCGTGGCATTTCTTAAAATGGCCAATAAGAGGGTGGTTAGTCCAACGACACCATTCTTAAACGACCAATCAGATTGTTTGATTAGCTGTGTAATAAACAAATTTCTCAAATTCGAACTTCGACGGTTATTTTAAGGGAAGGGCAAATCTACCGTTTGAGAGTGGGTGGGAATCAAGTCTTACCGTCCACCTAGCTAAACTTAACTTTCAGTCGTAACATTAGATTATTATTAGTCATTATAGTTGTATCGCGTTTATAACAACATGAGGGAAATCGTACACTTACAAGCAGGCCAATGTGGCAATCAGATCGGTGCAAAGGTAAGAAACATGAACAACCATAACTAACGTTAACTTAGCTAACGTTTAGCAGCTACATTAGCGAGGCTAGCAGCTAATGCTATATATCTGCCCATACTAGCAGGACAACTCCAGTTAGCATTATTTAAATAGCATATTTCTACAAAAATAAGGTTAACGTGATTTACTTTATACATGTAGTATATCCATTAATATACTTTATTTAATAAAGTTATTTTAGCTCACGTTAATCTGCACGATAACGACGATTCCGTTGCTGCTTCTGGTATCGGAAGGTGACATAGCTGCTACGTGTTTGTGTCACTTAAAATGAATTTCTATAATGTGCCACTTAATATGAATTTCTAGAAGATCTTTCCCTAATAGGTGTGGAAGCACAATGCAGCACTATACAGTTTGCATTTATAATCTAGGTGCTTGATCTTATCCTCCTGAATAGTTAACAACTGGGGCATTCTTTCCTGGTGACAACTGACATGAATGCACATGACCTGACCCACCTTGGGTCGTGGCGCTGTTAATTAGCATCAATGGCTAACAAGCATTCATATGACCACATGTATTGCAGTTTTGGGAAGTAATCAGTGACGAGCATGGCATCGACCCAACTGGAACTTACCATGGTGACAGTGACCTTCAGTTGGAGAGAATCAATGTATATTATAATGAAGCCACAGGTAAATACCAGTTTTAGCGAAATTTTGTGACAGTGTGTTGACATGCAAACAGTTTTCACATCACGTGTTATTGTGGGCACTCCTGTGTGGTAAACTACGTACAAAATATCTGGTGCTTGGAATGATGATTAATTATTATAAATAATTATTAACTATGATTAATTAATTGCATTGACCTCTTCTACTGCATCTCCTGTCCTTCAGGTGGAAAGTATGTTCCTCGTGCAATCTTGGTGGACCTTGAGCCAGGCACCATGGACTCTGTGCGCTCAGGGCCATTTGGACAAATCTTTCGCCCAGACAACTTTGTATTTGGTATGAATCTGAGACACTTTGTAAATAGAAAACATCTACATTAGTACGCTTGTTGGTGTAAATCAATACGTAATACTATTTTGTGAAATAATACAAATAAATACAATAGCCTACATATTAAATATGATTAACTTTGTATACCTTGAAATGAACCCTTTTTTTTTTTTGCCTTTTCTGTTTATCCCTCTCATCTTGCTGGAAATAGGACAGAGTGGTGCTGGCAATAACTGGGCGAAGGGCCACTACACAGAGGGCGCAGAGCTGGTGGACTCCGTGCTGGATGTGGTGAGGAAGGAGGCCGAGAGCTGTGACTGTCTGCAGGGTTTCCAGCTCACCCACTCCCTGGGCGGTGGCACTGGATCTGGCATGGGCACCCTGCTCATCAGCAAAATCCGTGAGGAGTACCCCGACCGCATCATGAACACCTTCAGCGTGGTGCCCTCACCCAAGGTGTCTGACACAGTGGTGGAGCCCTACAACGCCACGCTCTCTGTCCATCAGCTGGTGGAGAACACTGACGAGACCTACTGCATCGACAACGAGGCCCTTTATGACATTTGCTTCCGCACCCTCAAGCTGACCACGCCCACTTATGGTGACCTCAACCACCTGGTCTCCGCGACGATGAGCGGCGTCACCACCTGCCTGCGCTTCCCCGGTCAGCTGAATGCCGACCTCCGCAAACTGGCTGTCAACATGGTGCCTTTCCCGCGCCTGCACTTCTTCATGCCCGGCTTCGCCCCCCTCACCAGCAGAGGCAGCCAGCAGTACAGGGCCCTCACCGTGCCCGAGCTCACCCAGCAGATGTTCGACGCCAAGAACATGATGGCCGCCTGCGACCCACGCCACGGGCGCTACCTCACAGTGGCCGCCATTTTCCGCGGACGCATGTCCATGAAGGAGGTGGACGAGCAGATGCTCAATGTTCAGAACAAGAACAGCAGCTACTTTGTGGAATGGATCCCCAACAACGTGAAGACCGCCGTCTGCGACATCCCACCCAGAGGGCTCAAGATGGCCGCCACCTTCATCGGCAACAGCACCGCCATCCAGGAGCTCTTCAAGCGCATCTCCGAGCAGTTCACCGCCATGTTCCGGCGCAAGGCCTTCCTGCACTGGTACACGGGCGAGGGCATGGACGAGATGGAGTTCACCGAGGCCGAGAGCAACATGAACGACCTGGTGTCCGAGTACCAGCAGTACCAGGACGCCACCGCCGAGGAGGGCGAGGGCGAGTTTGAGGAGGAAGGAGAGGAGGACATGGCCTAAACATTAGTTAGCCACTATTATCACAGCCCTTCCACATGTACTTTCCTCTATCAAACCTCTTGATCTGCTTTTAACTTCACAATAAATGCTACCAAATTGTTTTTGAAAACTTATCTTGTTTGTTCATTGCCCATAAACAGTTTGCTGTAAATAATTATCTTTTCATTGCAAAAAAAATTGAGATATGATTGTCATATCATGTTGTAATCAAATAACTGATTGGCTCGAAGCACATTGCTCACTGACACTGGGATTACATTGGTATTCAACTGTTTGGGATTTGAATTTGTACACCGTGCAAGTGAAGTGTAAAATTACTTGTTGTATGAGATGAATCGTATTTCTAATGTAATTTTTATCACTAGAATTTGGCATTGTATAAGTTTAGAAGGGATGTTGCTCCCGACCAAGAACTGTTGTCAACTTCATTTTAGTACTTGTATGTAAATAATACATTAGAAAAATCGAATCCAATAAAGCTTTCGGTTGAGCATGGACCGTGAAGAGAAAACGGTGAGTGTTGTTTTACGCATGGTGTCTTCACACCATGATTTATAAGCACATTTTGCAATTTGCCGCTGATTTGAAATTCAGTTTTTATTAAAGCCAAAACATATTTGTTTTTAAAGAATTTCAAATGGCTTCTAGAGCTCTACGTTTAGAACGAGTGCGAGTCATGAAATTTCAGCCGCAGCAGAACACATGGAAATCGCTATGTTAGCGACAACTCACTTGAAAATGGTTGATGAATAATAAATAAATTACTGTGTTTTGAGAGAAGGTAAGTCCAAATTAACCGACAGCATCGCCACTGATTACAGTAAATGTATGTTGCATTTCCACTGTATGACGGCTGTTCGCTAATTCTTCCACGTCAAGATCGAATGAATCCTGGCCTAGACTAATCCATGTTGCAGTTGTGGCATAGCAGCTACAGCCTACCGAACTTCTCAAAACGAGCTTTACACAATGTGGAAAGAGTCAACGCGGATTCTTTTGAGCCTGTTTATTTGCATACAAAACATCATTATTGTGGCACTTATCACCAGGTGTACCGTGCACGTTCTTTGTCATTGCAATTACTTAAAACGGCCAGAGGGGGGCTTTTCAGTCCTGTAGAAATCTGCACGCATGCATGTGTTTAGGTAAAGTCCTGGTTCGATCCCAGGCCTTCATACACCAATCTTTCACCATCCAGTCACATTAATACAGCAGTTTATTAGGCCTCCGGTGGGGCTATACTAGGGAGATCAGTGGCATTTGTAGAATAAAGCCCAAGGGTGTGCTCAAATTGGACAGAGGTTACCGTTTTACTCAATCGTTTAGTTTTTAAAAACGTTTTATTGTGCAAAAGTTGTCAGTTGATAGTTTTAAAATGTAAAAGTACATTTTTTAAACAATTTACAAGATGATGATGTTACAACTTCTGAACTCACCATAGGCTTCAGGCTCAACATCACTGATCTATAGGCCTAAAGATCATCTCGTAGCCTATAGGCCAGTCAATCTAGCTCAAAAAAGGGCCAAAACTTAAACTAATTGCAATAGTAATGGTTCATACTTTGTATTGATCCTTAAACTCTCCTGCATCACATATTAAAAATCTACCCATTTATATTTAGTGGAACATACTTTTATTCAAGGTCAAAGGTAGCAATTTCCAATGCATTTTGCCATTGGGATTTACTACAAGTGAAATGGGTATAATTTTAAACTATAGATATCAAATTGAAACTTTCACAGTTGTTTACTCACATTAAGGCAACTATTTTTTGTATTGCAAGTTTTCTGAAATGTGATGTTTAGATATGCAAATGAAACCAGTTTTTACCTAAATATGCAATAATTTGCATATATTTCTAGAAAACTAAATCTGAACAATAGGTACAGTCAGCTTCAAAATAATTGCTGTATTTTGCTTCTATATTGGATACCAAAAGCCTATGCAAAGGGAATATTAGATATTACTTCATATCACCTCAAAAATGAGGAAATCAAGTCAAGTCAAAATCAATGCGTTTCAATGGAAGTATTATAGAACAAATGATTGTCAATGATATAGTATGATGGAAGTATCTCAATGCATGCCAAGTCACTTAAGGAAGATATTGACCTTTAGACAACATATCAAGTGAGTTGGCATGCACTGAGATACTTCCATCATACCATATCATTGACAATCATTTGTTCTATAATGTACTTCCATTGAAACGCATTGATTTTGACATGACTTGATTTCCTCATTTCTGAGGTGATATGAAGTTACTTCTAATATTCCCGTTGCATAGGCTTTTGGTATCCAATATAGATGCAAAATGCAGCAATTATTTTGAAGCTGACTGTACCTATTGTTCAGATTTAGTTTTCTAGAAATATATGCAAATTATTGCATATTTAGGTAAAACTGGTCTCATTTGCATATCTAAACATCACATTTCAGAAAACTTGCAATACAAAATAGATTTGCCTTAATGTGAGTAAACAACTGTGAAAGTTTCAATTTGATATCTATAGTTTAACATTTTACCCATTTCACCAGTAGTAAATCCCAATGGCAAAATGAATTGGAAATTGCTACCTTTGACCTTGAAAAAAAGTATGTTCCACTAAATATAAATGGGTAGATTTTTTATATGTTAATTAGATATACCTAGGGATCACAAAAAACTTTGAATGATTACTATTGCAATTAGTTATGGGTCAAACGCTAGATTGACTGGCCTACTACCCCACCGCAAGATAAGGCCTGTTACTTGTTAAAAACATTTTGACATCACTGGCCTGTCTGTCTGCTTGCCACTAAGAGTAGCCTTGGCTAGCATGGGCTTTGTCCATGTGCAAAAATATAGTATTTCATGGTTATCACCATAATCTAACAGTAAGGTCACTGTGGTGAAAAGCTTTTTGAACATTTTGTTTGATTACATCTACATGGTCAAACTAGGCTAACAGGCATATCTGCATCTCTGCACACAGGGATGCTTGCAACGGCAAAACACATTTAAAGCGTGAATACAAATACCAAAACAACATCATCATCAACATCATTTGTCTTGAAGTCTTCCAACAGGATAATCACTAATCCTTCTTGAAGCCTTTCATTTGGATTCTCATACAAAATAAATAGAATCATAAAAAACTGACACTATGACACAAATACAATGTCTCTGGAAACAAAGTATGCACATATTTCCAGCTGTTCCTATCATCAAGCATTAGAATAGGCTTTTTGAGAAGCCAGCCGAGCAATCGGAGACGTGTACACCATCTTCATCCAGCAGCCAGGACGTCCTTTTAGGCCTCAATACTGGCTCTCTCTGTAATCTCTGAGGGGGGAAAGGAAAACAAACGGGCCATAGGTTACGCCGTGTTTATTATTATTATTATTATTATTATTATTATTATTTTAATCTACAATTTCATTTGATCACACAGCTATGCTATGCATTTGATCACATGTTGCTGATCTCATCATTTTTTTACATGGTACTAGACAAGCGTGAAGAACAAGAACAGAGGACATTTGCTGTTCTGTGTTCTACCTCAGGCAAAGCAGCACACAACTGACGCACAGTACAGTGGTCCAAAGGTGGCCATCTAGTCAGAACTGGGCTGGACAACATGGAGGATCTAGCTATAGGCTCAGTGGCAGTGCTCGAACATAGTGGCAACATTCCATTTTCGTCTAGAAGTGGGCAGCCCCGTTTCCTGTTTGCTTTCATCGCTGTCAGCAAACAACTGAAGGGAGGAGTGCTTCAGTTGTACCAAAACCTGTGCGTGCTCAGTCATCGGAAATCCTGTCCTCCATAATATGTGCAGCCAGTGTGCATAAGAGCTGGCATTTTTATGAAAAAGGTGGAAGCTCAAATCGCTATTATAGGCCCATCCATTTGAAGCCGAAGTCACATCTAGTTATAGGAAAATTCCATATGCAGAATGCGACCCAAGTGCATAAACAGACATATTGCGTCTGTTAAATGTAATGTAAAATATAATGTAACGTAAAACAAATGAACAGATTTCATTTGGATTTATAGTTATTACAAGTATACATTGTACTTCTGACATTTGGGTACAGATGAAGCAGTCCTCTACAGGTGTTTGTTGACAGCAATGACAGCAAATAGGACACGGCCATGCCGACTT
This sequence comes from Sardina pilchardus, assembly GCF_963854185.1. NCBI lineage: Eukaryota > Metazoa > Chordata > Actinopteri > Clupeiformes > Clupeidae > Sardina > Sardina pilchardus. Next base: position 31,491,374 of record NC_084997.1, on the reverse strand, counting down.
CCAGACATGAACAGAGGTTTGTCACTATACTAGTGCACAATACAATACAGAGCCTATTGGAGCACTTACACAGGTGCACACAGCATGCATCTGGTCCCAGAGCTGTTAGTATGTGGCTGTGACCTCGACGGCAAAAGCTTACAACATTGATAAAGATAAAGATGCATTGAAGGGGTTACATTTATCTTTCTTGTAAAATAAAAACAATGCTTTTCAGCTCCACAAAAAGCATGACCATCTTTGTTGACATACATTATGAGACTTGTATGCAGGCTATGTTATAAGCAAATATGTGTATAAAAATCACAGAAAAGATTCAATGAATTTGTCTTTTTGTGTCAAAATAATCGCACTTTGCATTTTATATGTAATGTCAGCAAATTTAAAAAATACCTTTTTGAAATAAATTGTTTGCAGATTGTTATTGTCCTCATAGTGTTTTATATATGTAAAGCTTCAGGTTTCAGAAAAGGTTATTTTACTTTTTATTATTTTTATTATTATTATTATTATAATTAATAGTATCATTATTATTATCACTTTAGGCACCAAAGTAGGTCAGGGACACACCTGTGCTGGATCGGGACCTGATCCGTCTCACAGGCAACTGTTGCCTAGGCAACTCATTAATGTAACCTCTACCACACAGCTTGGCATGGACCACGCTTGAGGAACTGAACCTGCATTCTCAAGCAAGATGGCTTCCAAGACGACCATGGCTGCTGAAGACATCCATCAGCCATGTGTGGGTGTGGGGGCGGGGGGGTGTGAGGGTGGGGTGGCTAGGAGTGGGGGAGGGAAGAAAGCCTGAAAGCACGAGATGCCAGCCGGAGGGTTGGCCACTAGGGGGCAGCAGACGTGGAGGGAGAACACAGCAGCAGCAGAGAGGGCCAAGCAGTCTCTCTGATGGCAGGGGTCAACAGGTCAAAGGTGACTGGGGTCGAAGCATGGCATGGCATGGCATGGCACGGCTTCGCTTTTTTAGGGGCCTACCTGGGTGTGGGGAGGGTCAGTGGAGACGAGGAGGAGGAGGAGGAATAGTAGGAGGAGGAGGAGGAGGAGGAGGAGAAGGAGGCGGTGGTGGTGGTGGTGCAGGAGGTGGAGGTGGAGGTGGGGAGGGTGAGGGAGCCCCCGGGGAGGAGGGGCTAACAGAACAGAGCATCAATACCTGCCGGGGTCAGCACCAGCGCCTGCAGCAGGTCCGACAGGGAGACGATGCCCCTCACTATGTCCTCCCGATCCACCAGCACCAGCCGGTGCACCTGGGGCAGGGAGAGGAGGAGCAGGAGTAGGAGGGAGGGAGGGAGGGAGGGTGGAAGGAGGGAGAGAAAGGGGAGAGATGGGGAAGAGACGGACAGGGTGAGAGGGACAGAAGACAGAGGAAACGAAAACGGAAGAGAGAGAGAGTTACAGTAGAGAGCGAAAGATGAGTACTTAAACAGGACAGGCTGCCCCTATATTTGCCAGTAAATAAATCCTCAATCTAGATCCTGATCTGAATGATCATCATGACCCTCTAAATTGTATCAAAATAGTACATTTTGGAAGTAAATTGGAGACACACACACACACACACACACACAGACCGAGGGTAATAATACCATACTGTTCTGATTGATCTGATCATGGAATACTAGACCTTTACAAATACAAAGGTCACCAACAATTATGGCGTATTGCTGGGGTGAGCAATACGTCATAGCAAAAGCATATTGGCCGCATAGGGTCATAGCTGAAATGATGGACAAAAAGCAAAGTCAGTCAGTAAGCAAAGTGAATAATGTATAAAGCTATCCTGTAAATTAATCCTGAAGCTCTGTTTGCGGCTGTCTGTTTGACACTGACAGAGAACCAGCTCTGCTCTGAAAGGCTCAACATCTGGATTGTGAACCAGAGAAGCCTACTTCGACCAAAAGAACCCATTCTCCATGTTCTCACCTCGGCCTTGGCAAAAGAACCCATTCTCTATGTTCTTACCTCGGCCTTGGCAAAAGAACCCATTCTCTATGTTCTCACCTCGGCCTTGGCAAAAGAACCCATTCTCTATGTTCTCACCTCGGCCTTGGCAAAAGAACCCATTCTCCATGTTCTCACCTCGGCCTTGGCAAAAGAACCGATTCTCTATGGTCTCAGCTCGGCAAAAGAACCCATTCTCCATGTTCTCACCTCGGCCTTGGCGATGCGGTCAATGATGGTCTCCAGCGTCTCGTAGGGGTAGCATTTGAGCACGCCCTCCATGCAGCATGAGCGACTAGCGATGGCGTCTCGCATCGTCATGTTCAGGTTGTTGTAGGTCTTCTGAGCCGCTAGATTCTGCGAACAGAAAAAGAAAACACACCCTCACTTACCTCATGAGGAGACTCGGGGGACGTTTACAGTGAACTCTACGTACACACGTGCTCAGGTCGGCCTGTACTGGCCAAATCGGGTTTGAAAGACTCACAAGCCGCAAGTCGATAAAAAGAACAAAGTGTGGTGCCAAGCTGTAAAAACTGTTCTTGAACTTTTCAGGAAGGTTACACGGCGATACCCTAGTGCTAGACAGCTCCCTGGAAATGGCCCAGGACAGATGTGAGCTGTCAAGGGATGCCTGGATGGGCTACCATGACCCCCCCCCCCCACACACACACACACCCCACCTATGTGAAATGCTGACAGGTCTAAGTCGGTGTTGGTGTCAAGCCTCTACATGCGAAGCGATCCAGGGTGACCTTTCTATGTGCCTCGGGTTACGGCTTTAAAAACCAAACCAGAGACTCTTGCATAAGAGATTTTAAAATTAGTCAACATGTGGCCCACTCTTCCTTTAAAGGAACACGCCACTTGGCCCCTAAAGTTAGACAAGTGGGCAAAAGCTTTTTTTGTCTCTGTGCATGCATTGTCTTAGTTCGGCAGCACCCCGGCTAGCTTAGCCTAGCATAGTGAATCCAATATCTCGTCGCCGTCGCCGTATAGCATGTCGTGAGTAAAAGTGGGTCAACCAAAGAAACTCCCCAATTACTTTTTGTGGCCTCCGTATTTACCAGGGGGTCAGGATTTGACTGATTAGCTTCGCCGATTAGCAAGGCACTTCCTCGTCGCCATTTTCCAGAAATACATCATGTCCGGTGCCATTCTCCTCATGCTGATTGGTGGCTGTTCCACTCTCAGCTCATGCACGAGCTATAGGGCACGAGCTCTCCTTGGCTAAGTAAAACGGCACCGGAAACAAGCCCCTTGAAACGCCATGTTGAAGCCTGAAAAAATCGTTCAATTTTGGCAATTTTCACTAGCCTAGCATTCCCATTGAAATGAACGGGGGCGGGACTTGTTCACTTTCTCCAGTTCTTATAATACCTCCATGGTATTTACGAGTACAAATGGAAATGCAATTAAGACGAGGCGATTTCCTAGGCAGGTCTTGACTTGGGACCGTATCAGAGAGAAGCACAGGCGAAGCTCTGCTACTTGGGTGCAGAGGTTGTCTGTGCTGTGGCAAGCAAAGATTCTAGAACAGAGCTCTGTTTGGAACCTTTGGTGGCAAGTGAGACAAGGTACTCATTTGTTGCATGATATATCTCTGCGCCCAAGTAACAGTGATTCATCAAAGATCTTTTATTTTGGCTCACTTTTACTGACAACATGCTATCTGGCAAAGAGACATTCCATTCACTATGCTAAGCTAAGCTAGCGGGGGGCGTGACGATGCGTGCACAGAGGCAAAGATGTTTTTGCTCACTTATCCAACTCTGGAGACAGTGAATAACTGAACTTCTGAAAATGGTGGTGTGTTCCTTTAAGGTGATAACATGTTTTTAGTGTTTCTCCATTCTGATTTAAAGACCATGTTTGATGCCTTATCCTAAGAAGTCTGGATTTAGACGGTTTAGTTTCCTAAATGTGCTTGCTGTGTGGCAGGGCCCTTTATGTTTGTTTTGTTCTGTTGTTACCATTTTTGGGAGGAGGGGCGACAGGTTTTGCTGAAGAGGATGAGATACAGTAGATGAGTGCACAAAGCAATGTTAGTGAGACTCAATTGTCCAACTACAACTTTCAGCTATCAGCACAGATCAAGAAATCTGCTGTTTAGTCAGAGTCTAGTCTATTGCAGTTCAGTTTAGTTAAATAAGAGTGTTAAATAAATATTTGTACTTACAATCACATCAAATCTGGAGTACAGGGCAACCACCTTCCCTACAAAGAATATGCAATACAGTATGTGCAAATGTGTTAAGATGTTGGGATCTTGTCGGGGGATTTTGTACAGTGCTCTTAATTTAACCCTCATCACTATTTATCCAATGTAACATTTACAAACGTGTTTACAACGTTCAAGTGTAATTAACACACACTCCTCTCTCTAGTAGGTACACTGTGTAAGACCAAGCACGCACGCACGCACGCACACACCTTGCTCATTGACGACAGGCAGAGCAGATACTCGCCGCTCGACGAAGATGGACAGAGCGTCATGCACGGTGGCCGACTCCTGGACCGTGGCGATCTCTTTGAACGTTCCTATCCCCACCTCCTCGATGCGCTTCTGCAGGAACCTCGGCTTTGGGATCATGGAACCCTGCAAGAGAGCACCACTTCTTTGGAGTTCACACATCTCAATTGGAAACGCTGATGATGGGCTAGACCCGAAACGTTAGTCTCCCATTTTTTCCATTTTTTCTGTCTTTGGCTCACAATATATATTTCGGATTATGTTATCAATACAAGTTCTTATAATTCAGCTTTTGTGTGCGACTTCTCTTCTTTTTCTGGAGTTCTAACATGACACATGTGTTAGGAAATGACTCCAGAAGTCTATACTATTACAGTATAAAGTTAATGGTAATGATACATTCATTCTTTATCTATTGATGTATCCATGTTTTATTGGACACGGGCAGATACGATACACATTGAAAACCTGTCAACAGCTATCTAATGTATGATATATTAGTGCCTTACATTTGAAGCATTAAAACAAGCTGAGCAATAAAAATGCTAAAACCAAGTACATGCCACTGCGGAAATGTTAGGACTAGAAACTAGATTTGTAGAAAGGGTGAAAATGTGCGCTCACGAAAATGTGCAGGAACTTGAGGATGCGTTTGTGTGTGAGGATGTGCAGGACGTTTCCTGACTCGGGGTCGATGACGGGCAGCCGGTGGATCTTATTCTTCAGCAGAGAGTAGATGGCTTCGAACAGGCTGAGGGAGGCAAAACAGACCACACCAAGTCAACAACAGCACATGCTGTCTGCCTAAACAACTGTGTTCGAATAGTATACTGTATAGTGAATCAGCCATTTTGTAGTGGTGTTCGAAATTCAACTGAAACATTCGTTCTCTACTTTCGTTCCCTACAAATGGACACCTCGATAGGCACAGCAAGATGCAATATACAATTGAAAAGAGAGTGGAAAAAGTGCAATATCGGTATAGACTGAGGCAAACTTCAGAGGTCTATCATAGGGCCCTGTCTAAACAACGCTCCCCCTTCTTCTGTGCGCTACGTTCCCTTCTATCTGGACCCTAGGCTGGGTAAACACTGCCTGATCTGCTGGTGATTTGGATTTCGCCCTGCAGCTCAGGCTGGAAACCTGCGGATCTATCTCTCCAGCATCCTGCCCACATCTGCTGGGTCCAATCACAAACTACAAGTAGCTTATCCAAAAGGCGCAACCGGATCATTGGCTGATTGGTTGAAGGACTATCCAAAAGCGTACAGTCATTCTGAACTATGTCCAACTATGTCTATGATCATGCCTCTTGTGCAGTAGAAATAAAGCACAGCACACACACACACACTGGTGGTGGTGTACGTTACAGGCAGACTTACCTGGCGTCAGGTGCGATGCTGATGATGGAATTGGAGCAGTGCAGAAACACCTCTTAGGAAAAGAAGACAGAAACAGACATGGAGGAGCGGTTTCTCTTCTCTGCACTACATGTGCAGTGTACTGTATATACTGTACTTTCAGGTAAAAGATAGACTCACTACCTCTCCATGTCTCGATCTTGTGTTCCTCCAGTTCATAGATCTGTACCTGTTAGACACACACACACACACACACACAAAACACAGTACTTGGCTTACTCAAATCCATAAGCTCTGAGTTGAGCAGCCTCTTCTCCTGACTCTCCAAGTGATAGCCCCCAATTTAGCTTTGAGCATGAAGATAAGATAATTTACTAGCCCATAGACTAATTAGGTCAAACCTTTCTCTTAAGTTAAAACTAAAGTTAACAATATAAAATGTGAAAGTAGAAAAATAGTTTTACACAAAACCCAGTCAGTTTAACAAGGCCATTCTCCATGATATGGTGCCGGCACAACTGCATGCCTGGGCTCTGGTGCCAGCCACAGCCTTGAGAGAGTATTGAGAGAGTGTTATCTGGTCTAGAGTGTCCACAGCCTTGAGAGTGTTATCTGGTCTAGAGTGTCCACAGCCTTGAGAGAGTGTTATCTGGTCTAGAGTGTCCACAGCCTTGAGAGTGTTATCTGGTCTAGAGTGTCCACAGCCTTGAGAGTGTTATCTGGTCTAGAGTGTCCACAGCCTTGAGAGTGTTATCTGGTCTAGAGTGTCCACAGCCTTGAGAGAGTTATCTGGTCTAGAGTGTCCACAGCCTTGAGAGAGTGTTGTCTGGTCTAGAGTGTCCACAGCCTCAGGCCACTGAGCCATTTTAAACTCGGCCTCTCGAGGACAATATCCTGAACGGTTAACTTCCGCTGCCTGCAATGCCTCAGATGCCAGACTGCCATCTGGAGGGTGTGTTGACCTTTCACCACACACACACTGGGACTACCCCGCGACTACTTCACATACACACACACAACCACACACACACACACACACACATATAAGGACTACCCCGCGACTACTTCACACACACACACACACATAAGGACTACCCCGCGACTACTTCACATACACACACACACATAACCACACACACACACACACATAAGGACTACCCCGCGACTGCCACACACACACACACACACACACACACACACACACACACACACACACACACACACACACAGGGACTACCCTGCTACTGCTACACACACACAGTATGGGTAGAAAATCACACATGCAGTCCTGAAACACATTACTAACACAGTCATGCACATAGTACTGCAATGCAACAGCTCAGGCCCATATGAATCTATGTTCCATCAAGAGGGACACACAACACTTTCTATCAACTATAGCTTAATTCACTGGACTCATGGATTGTGCTCTAATGAGGGGCGTTATAAACTATTGATATTGATTATTTGTTGATTGATTGTTGTATTGATTAGTGCTTTTAAGGCCTCCTCAGATGCAATGAGTCCTGTCAGGCCGGGAGCCCTCCGTAGTGCCACTCACCATGGGAGACTTGTAGTAGCGGTGGAGAATGTTTATGAAGTCTGTGATGGTCAGCATACCTGCAAAACACACACACACACACACACACACACACACACACACACACACAAACACACAAACACATTAGGAGGCCACCCATCTAGAGTACTGAATCTGACAATGTTTATGAAGTCTGTGATGGTCAGCATACCGGCAAAGCACACTCACAATTACACACACACACACACACACACACACACACACATTAGTAGGCCACCCATCTAGAGTATTGAATCTGACAAGCAGAAAGAGTGGAGGGGGAGAGAGAAAGTGAGATTAGATGGATAGACTAAGAGGAGAGAGAAAGAGATATTTTAAAACCTTAACTTTTAAAACCCCTTTATTGAACTATTACATGGACCAAAGACACCTGTAAACACTTGCCAATGTAGTCAACTCTGACCACTAAAGCTTTAAACATGTCCATTAGATTAACGATTCACCCCTCCCCCACCTCCGCACTCCCCCCCCCTCCTCCTCCTCCTCCTCCTTCTCCTCCTCCTCCTTCTCCTCCAGAGAGAGAGAGAAAACAAGAGATAAAGAGAAACAAGATATAGTGAAGGACGGCTGTCCCTTAGGCTACAAACCAGGAGAGCGAGAGAAAAAAGAAAGAGAAAAAAACAAGAGAGAGAGAGAGAGAAAGAGAGAGGGATATATTTAACGCAGGGAAGGGTGCTGAGGGATTAACGCAGGGGTCCTGCCATGTCCAGCAGCGCAGGAGTCCAGGTGTGGAGCTACTGTATATATGTAGCGCTCACCGCTAGACCAGACCAGTGCGTGCAGGAGAACATGTCCCAGCAAACATCCTCTCTCAACACACACAGGTACAGGGACACTGAGAGGCAGTCTGAGTGTGTGGTCTCCAGGTATAGGTACGCTGAGTGTGTGGTCTCCAGGTATAGGTACGCTGAGAGTGTGATCTCCAGGCTAGTCACAGGTACAGGGACACTGAGAGGCAGTCTGAGAGTGTGGTCTCCAGGCTAGTCACAGGTACGCTGAGAGTGTGGTCTCCAGGCTAGTCACAGGTACGCTGAGTGTGTGGTCTCCAGACTAGTCACAGGTACGCTGAGAGTGGGGTCTCCAGGCTAGTCACAGGTACGCTGGCGAATGTTCTGTGTAATGTAATGACCCAGACTAATGTTCAATCTTTAAAGATTGAGCTTAATAACATGATGATAGCCAAACTAATGGAGCTAACAGCGGTACACCTATAAATGAAGAAGGGCTACAGTACACAGCTATATAAGCACAAGTAATGTGAAACTTTACTGCTTTCCTGACATATGCAACCCAGTTATAGTGACATGTAAGCATGCAGGCTATTAGGAATGTTGGGTCATTTTCCAAACTGGGCCCACATCCACACCCTCTTGAGACACAGTGCATACATTTTGGCCACACATCGCTCATGAATATGGCAAGCCCATTCTGTCGTCTTGTTTCCTGCTATCCAATGGCACACATATCCTCCCGGTGTACGTGTGTTTAGGTTCACACTTTTTTTGTCTGTGCTGCCGAGGGATACTTCTACCTCCAGACAAGGCCCAAACAGGATAGTTAGCGGCTATGTTTACTAACACCTGCTAAACATGGTGCTGTAGCATTCTGATGGTGGGAGAGAGATGAGAGATGAAACTCGACACGGCTTCCAACGCAGGGCAAGTGAGCGGTGGGGGTAGATGTGGTGAACCTTGGACTGGAGTTTGAAGCGACAGTATGCAGCGATCCACCACTTTTATTAGCAGCTAGCTTTGGTAGCCAATCTCCAAGGCTGGCTTGGTACGAGATTAATAGACGGACCAAAAGAGGATTTTTTTTTTTTTTTTCCGTTGTGAGATGCACCAAAGTCGGATCCCCTTTTTCTTTTTTCATGGCAAAGGAGTGAGAGCCGCCCTGGGTATAATCTAGAAACTCATTTAGATTATGGTCATGCAAAGGACAGATAAAGACATTGGACACTATCCAGGTCATGTACATGTACTAGCAGAAGAAAATCATTCAGCAAATAGCATCCTGACAAGTGTCATCTCATCTGTGCCTCCAGTGCTGCTGCTGGGACCTTACATGTGTAGTTAGCTCCCTCATATCACCCCCAAACTCCTTACTACTAGTTCTACATACATGTGACGTTTCGGGACACGTCTGAGGAAGGGCAGTGTGTCCCGAAACGTCACGTGGTGAATAAAAAGAAAAAAGAATAATGGAGCTTTAGTGCGCAGACTTTTTTGTCCTTTTTACTGTTGCTTTTTGAGTCCAGCACCTACTTTTTGAATATTCAGATGTGCGTACACGCTTCTACACTATTGGATTACTAGTTCTACATCAACATAAACACGTCACTGATGCTGTTCACTGGCAGACACTTGGATGAGGATGAATCTAGCGAGGAACAGCCTCACCTTAGCCTGTGCCATTCAGTTTCCCATTGTGTGTGCCACACAACTAGCCTATTTAGTTCTGTATCAAGCTGAATCTACAGTACAAGTGATGTGCCCGATGTAGACAACAACTCTCCCTAACCAGTTTGAGGGCCCCTCTGTGCAGAACCTTGCATGGTTCTAGACGGCCTGGCAATCCAACTTGCTGTGTCCCTACACAGATTCATCTTCAAAAGCTCTTGTGTGAGAAAATGCTCTCTCTGCTGAGGACCTGAGGTTGGCTGGGGTGAGTGAGCAGTGAACTTGAGCTGCGCAGAAATGCTTCCCCTGACATTATTCCGTGACTGAAACCCGAGTGGGCCTCATAGCTGCGCCGCTCCAAGGACTTTAAAGGTTAAGGGTGACAACTCATCTCGGCTTCCTGTCTAAGGATGAGCTGCGGCTCCCGTCCCATTTTCTCTAGAAGGTTCCGAAAACGTCCATCCCGCCAGGAGAGCAAGAGTTCACCAAACTGCTCACTCAGCTATTCAGAGTGCACTAGAGTAAAGCCATCAGCCTCTCTACAAGATGGCAGCGCCCCAATTATGAATCCTAGCGCTTCACTTTTGCTTGTCTTGTCCACCAGTGACTCTGCATGTGAGCCAGGGAGTGAGTGAATAAGAGAGCGAGACAGAGAGAGAGAGAGAGAGAGAGAGAGAAGGGGGGGGCAGAGAGAGGGGGAGAGGGATAGAGAGAGAAAGAGAGGAAGAGAGGGAGAGAGAGAGGGAGAGAGGGAGGGAGAGGGAGAGAGAGAGAAAGAGAGGGAGGGAGAGAGAGAGAGAGGGACAGAGGGAGAGAGAGAGAGAGAGAGAGAGAGAGAGGGATAGAGGTCTGGTTTCCCTCATCCTGGCTTGTGAGAGGTTCTGGAATGTTCGCTCACCTACAAAGCTCTGCAACTTGCTGTCCCACAGCGGAGCAGCTCTCACGCCATTAGCGACCAGAGCAAAGAAGGCCTTCTTCACCTGAGAGAGAGAGAGAGAGAGAGAGAGAGAGAGAGAGAGAATATCGATCAATCAGACAGAAATAACTTGAAATGATCTTTCTTACTGATTGAGAAACTATTGATATTTATTTTTGAGATGACAGCAAGAGCAAGACAATCCGGTTGTGAAGTCCGACGTCATGGGTCCAAAAAAACATTTACTAGTGCAGCCTGCTGGTTTTCACAACTTGTAACGTCACGCCACAACTTGTAACTGTCACTTGTTAACTTTAACAGAGTAATTACTGTAGCTGTGCTGTCAGATGATATGGGATAACAGAAAAAGGATTGTATTAGGTTCGGTTGACAACGAGTGAGTAACACTGTAGGATGACCATTTTCTCAAAGGTTACTCTGAATAGCAGGGGGGAAAAAAATGTATTTTACTGTTGTTTTACTGACTTGATAACCAAAAAGCAGAAGCATCATCAGAAGTCTGCCCGTTGGTCCTGTTATCATGTCTGTGTGATGTGTATTTTCCGAAACTGACCAGCAGACTTCACGTGACACCATAGTTCCAGATCTTCACCACATAAAGATATCAACACACAATGAATGTCCTGGCCTCTATGATCTGGTCTTTAACCCACCTGAAGCTACCTGGCCGCTATGATTTAGTATTTAACCCACCTGAAGCTATCTGGCCTCTATGATCTAGTATTTAACCCACCTGAAGCTACCTACCTGGCCTCTATGGGCTGCTAGTTCACCCATCTGAAGCTACCTGGCCTCTGGTCTGTAACCCATCTGACGCTACCTGGCCTCGATGGGCTGCTCTTTAACTCACCTGACGCTACCTGGCCCTCTGGTCTTTAACCCACCTTAAGATACCTGGCCTCTATGGGCTGCTGAAGCTACCTGGCCTCAATGGGCTGCTCTTTAACCCACCTGAAGCGTTGTGTCGAAGATGACCAGCTTGGAGCTGGTGGGGATGGCGTCATAGCAACAGTGCCTCAGCATGAAGCGCATGTAGACGTCGGCGCCGGGCTCGAGGGGAGGCTCTGAGGGAGGGGGAGGGGGAGACGCACCCTGCTGCAGGTCGGTCAGTCTGCAGTCACGAGCGCTCAAGCGCAACACACACACACACACACACACACAAGCGTGCACACCAACATACTAACATGTGTGCACACTAACATACTAACATGTCTGCACACTAACATGTGTGCACACTAACATACTAACATGTGTGCACACTAACATGTGTGCACACTAACATACTAACATGTGTGCACACTAACAAGCGTGCACATAGCATATAGAAAAGCTAACGTGCTAACATGCACTCTGTTTTACACATACACATACTGTTCACATACACATACACATGCACACGCACACGCAGACGCATACACACACGCAAGTACACAAACACTGAAACATGCAAACATACTGTATACATTCACAGACTATCTATCAAAAACAGTAATTTTCCTGTGTATTAGCCACATTGTGTATAAGCCGCAGGACACAGTTTTATGTTAAAAGAAACAA
>NC_084997.1:31464091-31474091 GCF_963854185.1 Sardina pilchardus | reverse complement strand
GTGTGTGTGTGTGTGTGTGTGTGTTTAGAGAGGGAAGGAGCTTGGCCATCTAAATCAGGAGACAACGCAACAGGGCTCCCAAAGAGCAAGGGGGAGGGGCAGACATGTTTGTGTGTGTGTGTGTGCGTGTGTGTGTGTGTGTATACACAGACAAGGCCGAACTGTAAGGACCAACTGTGTGAGGGCCAACCCACAAAGGGGAAAGGGCACTAAAGGCAACTGGTCTCAAGTTCTTAAGCAAGGGTGGGTGTGTATGCGTGTGTGTGTGTGTATGCGTGCGTGTGTGTGTGTGTGTGGTGGAACTGGCCAGGCTCGATGAGTGAAGTGAGGAAATCATTGCTTGCAAAGCATTTACAGTTTAAATATCTGGGTCATCAAGTATTAAGCTCACACAGAACTGAATGGCGCGATGGAAGATACACACACATCCAGGCAGATTTGAAGTTAAGTAATATTATTTAGATTCAAGTAATGTTGAAGTATGAAATTCATCTGTTTCAATACGCATATTTTCAAAACGTTTACATATATTCTGTCTGGCTGTCTCCAGGTTCTCCAGAGATGTCTTGAGAACTCGGCACACAGCAAAGGTACAGGGAAGAGGCACTGCTTGGCTAGCTAATGCACATTTCAGTTTTGCAAGAAAATGTCTAAAGAAATCGACACAATTCCATCTGAAATACGGTACAGTAGCTCCCCCCCACCCCAAAGCCTGCACTTATGTGTGCGTGAGTGCAGGCGAGAGAGAGCGAGAGAGAGAGAGAGAGAAACACACACACCCAAACTGTGCATGGACTCAAATATAGGAACACATTAAACCCAATTACCATAAGTAATTATCCTGCAGCCCACAAGTGTGTCTGCACTGCGGGACTCTGTCGGGGGGGTTGTGTGTGTGTGTGTGTGTGTGTGTGTGTGTGTGTTTGTGTGTGTATGAGAATTTCACTGTGCAGCAGTTGCAGACGTGGCTATTAATACCCTGTGACCTGGCGGTTAAATGTAGCCCTGCTAATCGCGCCTCTGCCTGCTAGCTAGCGTGCCAGCCCACCCACAGCAGCCCTCCCTGGGCAGATAAGGGCAGCGTCAGGGGAGCAGAGGAGTAGCGAGAGCAGCTCAGCACCTCTCCAGCTCTCTCCAGATAACCACAGACAGGGCACTTTCCATCAGATACCCACAGACAGGGCACTTTCCAGCAGATACCCACAGACAGGGCACTTTCCAGCAGATACCCACAGACAGGGCACTTTCCATCAAATAGTACCGTGCTGTAGCAAGGCGCGCTCCTTCGAGTCAGGGAGAGCCTTGGGTTAGCCTGCGCCATCACTTCTCAATGAGACGTGGTCTGGGAACCAAACGTTAATTTTCTCGTATTTGAAAAAATGCCCAGATCCGTTTATTGGGCACCACGGATGTCTATACATCTGTGCATAGCTTACCATCGTCTTGCTTTCCCCCGTTCTGTGATTGGTCCCCAATCTGAGGCAAAAATTAGGGCGGTAGTTTCCAGGCTGCCTTAGCAGCGTGAATCAAATCGCACGCAAGGAAGCACGGGAACACCCGTTATTAACATGGGTATTAATATTTGAAGGAAACCGCCTTATTGGAATAATTTCAAGTGCACTCCTTATGTGGATACAAGACGATCAGAGCACAACGTTATTTTGAGAAAATCAACAATAACAAAACTTCCGGGTTAAAATGTTGAATTTCACATTTTCGCATCATTTGACTGTATACAGTCTACAGTTTCATATCGTGAACGCATTACACGGGAAAACATACGTTTTGACTGTTAAACCCGGCGAAGATTCAACACATTTGCTGTCATTGCCATTGTGCGCGCGCCGCTTAAAAAGGTGATTTCTCCTCTTCTGGCATATCGTGACAGGAGAACCATGTCAACTTTGGATGCGGTTATCTTAGCGATAGTTTGTGTAATACCCTCGATATACATATCGTTGGAAAGCTTAGTTTATGGCCGTTCACGTGAACACAATAACTTAATTTATTACATTTTACTGAAACGACTGGTTCCGCTTTACAGGGTCACAATTTTCCTTTTAATTTAGATTAAACTGAAATCTATACATTTCCTTTAATTTTAGAATACTTTAAAGCTGAAAGCTATAAGTTTCCTTTTTTAACCAAAGATAATCTAGACATACTTATGTTGACCTAGTTAACTTAATTCTGAGTAGATATATGAATTTAAGACCATTTATTACTATTTTTATTTATTATACAACTATTCCATTTTGTTTTTGATGCTTGTGTTACCTTCAAAACAGATATTGCATCTGTTTGCACTGTATGATTGGCAACACTACTCTTCTACTGCAAGTCATGCCAATAAAGCTCATTTGAATTTGCATTTGAGAGGGAGAGAAATCACAGTCGTCCAATAATGGTTTCTGTAAAAGTACCCCCCCACCCCCCGAATCGAGTCAAAAAGGGACTTTGGCCTGTTCATCTGGGTCACCAGCTGTGGTCAGTCAGCAAGGGCAAGGCTAAGGCTAAGGCCAGCCGAGCAGCAGGGAACAGCTGAACGGAGACTAGCTGTGGTTTGAACACGTGCCCAACTGGGGCTGGCTTCAGCCCAGCGTTCGACACCACTCGGTCAGACCGCCCAACTGCTCTGGGCGGTTAAATTACAAACGAGGTTTTTCAGCATCAGCATTTACTAGCCAGCAGCAGTGTATTCCTATGGAGTACGTACTTAGAACAGCAACGGTAACATTTAGATATACCACACGCGTTTCCTGCTATTTATGTTGGTCCAATCATCCTCAATTTAGTCTAGTTTAAATAGGCAGTTCCTGCTGATTTTTTGGGATAAAAACACATCTCTGAAAGTATTTTATGATGGGATGTAAATTAAAGATACAACAGTTACAACAGTACAAAGTTAGCCGATCAGGTGCAATTGTATGTCTCATGAAAAAAGCTGATTGTTGGTGTTCACAGGATCATTAACATTTTAGTTGTCAAATATGCTACCATTTTTAGTAATATTTCATATCATATGACAGAGAAACTAAGATTAACGTAAGGGATAATCAACGACGCGCCGTGCGTTTCTAGGAAAATAATGCACGTTCAAAGTGGTAATAAGGACCCGACGGCGCACTTCGATAAGTGCATTATTTTAGAAACCTAGAAACGCACGGCGCGGAGTTGATTATCCCGCTTATACCACTGCTACTATCATTTTCGTTTATATTGCCGCTGTCTTAGATACAACGTTGCTGTTTATACCGTTACATTCACATTGGCGAATCAATATTCAAGTGTAATAAGCCCAAAAGAAGGGAACTACTTCATAGCCGTGTGGTATATCGAAAAATAATGCACGTTCTAAATAGTGCATCACAATAGGAAATTTGACCAAGCAGTGGTATAATTAGTTTTAATAACTTCATATAAAATGCAATTGGAAAAATTACCAACACACACAAACAGAAAAAGCGGTGGCAAAAGTTGGTGGTTTTCAAAAACCAATTTTAATGTGAAAACTCTACAACGTAGCAGCAATCTAGTTTCATAAGAAAACTGCAATTTCTTTATGATAAAAAAGAAAACGATAAAAAGCCATACTGCAATTCTTAAAAGTGTATTTATTACTTATTGAATTCTTATTAAGTCATTTCCTTTTCCCAACAGGGAAAAAAATACAAGATATAAGCATTTAGCATGTTTTTAAGAAAGAGACGCCAACATGGCCGCAGGGATCCAGACCCCGGGAAGAGGGGCGGACCTCCAATGTAAACAAACCACAGAGAGGAATCTGATTGGCTCATGCTACTGTAAGACATGGCAGTTGGTGGAGGTGTGCTCGGATTTCCACCAATGACAGGCTTTGCATATCTATATGTATGCCTGTTCCAGACACGCTACTACCGCCCCCCCCCCTTCCTCAAACACGCGCGCACACACACACACACACACACACACACACCCCAACACACTCACACCAGATTTAATCTCTAACGACTACCGAGAAGAGATGGCAAAGCCTTCAGTGATAGCTCTTGAGGTTTTTGTAGTATGGTGTAATACAAAAGGCATCTAAAAAGACTTGAGATTTGGCCTGTAATTTCATCAAGGCTGTAAACCTATGACTGTCTGTCTCTGTTCACACCTCATCTTCCTCCTCCTCCTCCTCCTCCTCCTCCTCCTCCTCCTCCTCGTCTCCTAGCAGCCAAGGCACGACTGTATAGGGCGACGGGAAGGGGGTGGACGACAACTCAAAATCCCTCCCTCTGAGTGGAGGACTGTGCTTGTACCTCCACTGCAAAAAGCTCACACACACACACACACACACACACACACACACACCAGGCACACACCCCTTAACAGTCTCCCGAGAGTGTGCATGCGTATTTTCTGTTCTCTGTGCCCATATTGGTCAGTTGGCGACTCGTGGTTGCTGGGAAGCCCCTGAGTCGCTGCTGATGTCATATCAGAGAGAGCAGCACGAAGTGAGGAGGTAAGGCTTCACTCCTAGCACCCCCCGGTGGCTGTGCTGTATTTGACACTGCAGTGGGTTGCCCTGCCCGTAACCCTGACACTGCTCTCTCCTCCTCAACACCACTACCACTACCTCCACACACACACACACACACACACACACACACACACGCACACACCCTGACACACACCCTTACACACACACACACACACACATCCCTACACACACCCCCCACACCTCACATGTAGTCTGCAGGGTGGTGGCAGCTGCTGGAGCTGGAGCAGGGGGTGAGGGTGGGACTCGGGCTCGGGGTGGGCGTGGCGCTGGCACTGGACGAGCCCAACGTGCTGATGTCCGGCAGGCTGCAGGTGACGCTGGACTGGACCTCCTCGTCTCCACAGCCGCCGAGGGAGAGGGAAGGCACACTCAGGGTCACCTGCACACTGGAGAAGGAGAGAGAGGGAGAGATGATATTATTATTACTATTTATTTTATTTTTCTAATGATTTAAGTTTCCTTTCAAATCTAGGTTTCATTTACCTATTTTCAGTCATGCCAATAAAGCTCCTTTGAATTGAATTGAATTGAATTGAATTGAATTGAGAGAGAGAGAGAGAGAGAGAGAGAGAGAGAGAGAGAGAGAGAGAGAGAGAGAGAGAGAGAGAGAGAGAGAGAGAGAGAGGCATATTTTTTGAGAGAGGGAGAGAGAAGTAGAAAAGAAGAGAGAGAGATGAGGGAAGGCGAGACAGGGAAAGAGAGGAGAAGAGAAACAGAGGTAGATGGAGAGGTGGAGAGATTGAGAGAGAGGTTAGGAGATAGGACTTGAGTCAAAAGGCCCAAAGTTGCAAGCTGTGGTTTTTCCGCTCAAAGGCGGTAGGTGGACAATATGGTATGCGGTTAGCAAACAACAACAAGACCACCACTGTACAATCAGAGTAGAGAGTTCATTTCTCACTAGGTTTGGGCAAATCAGAGCAAACAAATCTCAAATAAATTACATTTCGACAAAATCAGCAGGTGTTTAAGAGTGTAATCCACCATCTTTGTTCATTTTGTTCATTTTGTTTCAAAAGAGAGTTTGATCGGTCTCCCGTTAGATATCTTGAAAAGACAGTAGTTTTTCTACTGTGTGTGTGTGTGTGTGTGTGTGTGTGTTGTATTTTAACATACCTAGACCTTGTCAGCTCTGGCTTGGTGGAAGGGTTACTGTTCAAATCGGTCCGCACATGTCCAGTGTAGGACTTTGAAGACCACTGGGTTAAGACACAAAAACACATGCTCAGAAACATGTAATTATGTTATAATGTTTCTTGACCATATGAAAACAACATTTTCACAGCTGATTGCAGTCATTGCTATCATTACTAGCTATTTTCTAATGGTGGGGAATGTTTAAAGGGCAATCTTTGGATTGAAGAACAGGTGCAGAAAGCTAGATCCATTTCATGGTGTGTGTGTGTGTGTGTGTGTGTGTGTGTGTGTGTGTGTGTGTGTGTGTGTGTGTGTGTGTGTGTGTACACATAAAGTGTAGCCAACATATCCTCCAATGTTCACCAACCATATTATATTACAGATATGTTTGTGGTAGTGTGTGTGTGTGTGGATGCAGTACTTACATGATGGACTGTGTGTGTGTGTGTGTGTGTGTGTGTGTGTGTGTGTGTGTGTGTGGATGCAGTACTTACATGATGGACTGTGTGTGTGTGTGTGTGTGTGTGGATGCAGTACTTACATGATGGACTGTGTGTGTGTGTTTGTGTGTGTGTGTGTGTGTGTGTGTGTGTGTGTGTGTGTGTGTGTTGATGCAGTACTTACATGATGGACTGTGTCAGACAGGTTGCCCAGGTGAACTCCCTTCTGACAAAGATTCCTCAGCAGGTCAATGCCTGGAGACACACACACACACACACACACACACACACAAACGATATCAATGAAACTATGAACCAAGATGACCGGCTCACACACACGCACACAAACAATATCAATGAAACTTTGAACCGAGATGACCGGCTCTCACACACACAAAAAAACGTTGGGTTGACGTACAGAGGCACCCACACCCACCCACCCACCTTTGAGACAAAAGGTACACAGCATGTACACACAAAACATCCTACGTGGCTCAACATACAACACTGGGGACTTGAAGGGACACACACACACACACACACACACACACACACACACACACACATACACTCACACACACAAACACTCAAGTACACACACACACACACACAAACACTCAAGTACACACACACACACACACACACACACACCACAGGGGGCTTGAAGGGAGTAACACACACAACACACACAGACACACACGCACCTTTGCTCCTGTGCTGCCAGTGCTTCTGCTCCCACTGGTTGAGCAGGATGTTGAGGTAGCGGGGGTGCTCGAAGAAGCGCAGGTAGCGGGCGGAGGTGGCGCAGGGGAACACGCGCTGGAACTCGCCCTGCCGCGTCAGCTCGTCCTCCGACTCCGCAAGCACACGCACGTCGTCAGGGGTCAGCACATCCAGCACCGACGAGAAGAACTCCTGGACACACACAAACACGCACACACACACATACGCACGTCATTAGAATTTTGACTCAAAATGAATGTGTTGAAAACAACACATCTCTGTGTCCAGATAGGGACAACACAGTTTCCAACACGTTACTTTAGTTATTTGTTACACAACATGTGTTTAAAGTAACACAACTTGTGTTGTTTCCAACACATTGGTTTTGAAAGTGTACATTGCTATGTTTTTTTTTTCCTATCGCACATGACATGTTCCTGGTGTGAAAGTGCTCCTGCAATCAGCGCTGCTTCTAAGCATCCGGCCTGTAAAGATTCTAGGAAGATCCATGCAGGACCAAACCTCTGAAACTAGCACCTTCTGCTGGAATAAGGCAACTAGGAAGATCCATGGAGGACCAAACCTCTGAAACTAGCACCTTCTGCTGGAATGAGGCAACAGTCGTTTTCCGTCTTAACCTCTGAAACTAACACCTCCTGCAGGAATAAGGCAACAGTCGTTGTCCATCTAACGTCTGAAACTAGCACCTTTTGCTGGAATAAGGCAACACTTTAGGATATGATGGGTATGTCTTGGCCAAAGTCATGCCTGTAACTAAAGCAGCATGTAAATGTTATTGATTTTAAAAACCAAAGTGCTCAGAAACAGAAGACAGAAACCACAGGCCTCTCTGTAGTCGTTACAAATTGCTCGTCATTTTCCACAAATTCCCCAACTTTAAGGCTCCTGCTTTTTATATGAGAGAGAGAGAAAGAAAGAGAGAGAGAGAAAGCGAGAGAGAGAGAAAAAGTGATGATAAGGAGAGAGAGAGAGAGAGAAAGAGAGAGAGAGAAAGAGTGATGATAAGGAGAGAGAGAGAGAGAAAGAGAGAAAGAGAGAGAGAGTGATGATAAGGAGAGAGAAAGAGATGGAGAGAAGAGAGATGGTGAGTAGAGAGGCGAAGAGCAAGAAAGAGAAGAAACGCTGAGCTAGGCCCCCTGAGGAGTGGTGCACACACACACACACACACACACACACACACACACACACACACACACACACACACACACACACACACACACACACACACACAGGATACGCTCAGCGGAAAAGAGAAATGCAGAGGTTGACACCAGAGAGAGCTTGACCTCGCCATGACATCCAGGACAAACACAAACACACACACACACACAGAATACAACACCTCCTAGAAAACAACAACGTGCGTGTGTGTGTGTGTGTGTGTGCAGAACGCTGCATACCAAACACAGGAACCTGCGCTGATGTGTGCATGGCCTTATCCTGGAGCACACACACAGTTTACCATTCAAACCTGCACAACTTCTGAACATTGATAATAAGTATGATGGTGGTTTATTTCCTGTGCATTCGCCGCATTCTGTACTCATGGGTTTCATCAGGTCCCTTTCCAC
The DNA here is from genome assembly GCF_963854185.1 of Sardina pilchardus. NCBI lineage: Eukaryota > Metazoa > Chordata > Actinopteri > Clupeiformes > Clupeidae > Sardina > Sardina pilchardus. The sequence continues at coordinate 31,465,677 of NC_084997.1, read as the reverse complement.
AGGTGTATTAAATCAAGCATTAATAGTCTGCATTGATAATCAAGGTGGTTGATTGTGTACACCTGTGGAAAGGCACCTGATGAAACCCATGAATAAGTTGCAGAGCAGTGTTTTTATGCAAGTTAAAAGAAACAAAACCATATTAATACCATATTAACTGCCCCCGTGTATTAACCTCATACCTGAAGATACCTTTTGCAAAATCAATGTATAAGACAGCTAACAGTTGGGAAATTAGGGTACTAACAGGCACATGAATGGCACATCTCCTAAACAGTCCTGTGACAAACTCACAGATTTGTTCTTTCTAAACCGAATCAATCCGTTTCAAACATACACTGGATTAATGTGCCGTTTGCAGAGTAGTTGCTGAGGCTGCTCTTTCTTCCTTCCTCCACTGATTCATTTAGCTGAGCTTGAATGTGTGTTTGTGTTTGAGTGTGTGTGTGTGTGTCTATGTGTGTGTGTGTGTGTGTGTGTGTGTGTGTGTCTCTGACTGGCCTGTGTGTGAGTGTGTGTGTGTGTGTGTCTCTGACTGGCCTGAGTGTGCGTGTGTGTGTGTGTGTGTGAGTGTGTCTCTGACTGGCCTGCGTGTGGTGTGTGTGTGTGTCTCTGACTGGCCTGTGTGTGCGCGCGCCTGTGTGTGTGTGTGTCTCTGACTGGCCTGTGTGTGCGCGCGCCTGTGTGTGTGTGTGTGTGTCTCTTACTGGCCTGTGTGTGTGTGTGTGTGTGTGTGTGTGATAAGCATCTCTCCATCACTCGGCTTAGGCGGCGGTTTCCCTTTCAACAAAACAACCTGACCACAAGCTGACACTGAGCTGAAGTAAGCAAAATTAAGTGTAGTGTAGTGTGTGTGTGTGTGTGTGTGTGTGTGTGTGTGTGGTGCAGGACCACTCATTGTATACACACATCCTGTTTCACACCGGCCTCAAAATCAGCCCTTAGTAAGTAGCCTCTGTAAATGATCCCAAACTGCCATTGTGAAATCAGACAGCTTTTCTATTTCTCTAACGCCATTTCCTCTACATTTCCACTATACCTCCATAGGCACCACAGTTCTCAACTGAGTACATCTAGTGGCCAAGAAAGGCACAGCACCCAATAAATTTGCATTTTGCTCTGCTTTACTTCATTGTGGGTAAGGGAGACACCTTGACTGTCTGTCCGTCTCTCTCTTGGTGTACGTACGTACGTACGTACGTACGTGTGTGTGTGTGTGTCTGTCTGTCTCTCTCCATCTCTGTGTGCGTGTGTGTGTCTCTCTCTCTTTCTGTGTGTGTATGCGGGTGTGTGTGTGTGTGTGTGTGTGTTTACCTGGTCGGCGAAGCGCTGACTTAAGTAGAAGGCTCTCTTGACTCTCTCGTCGGTAGACAACTCTGGCTTGCAGCGTTCTCGGCCTCCTGCACAAAGACTACAACACACAGAAGCCAAATACACACGTCAGCACACACACCACCATCAACACACACACACAATCAACTACAATCTTGTTTGCTCACACACACAAGCAAAACACAAGCCCTTTTTCCATTAAAAAGTTAATTCGCTTAAAAACGATGCGCATCAAAAGTTAGTGCGACAAATGT
>NC_084997.1:31426591-31459091 GCF_963854185.1 Sardina pilchardus | reverse complement strand
ACGCAGTCATCATCAGCCTGGGCCACACGCTCTGCAAACTTCAAATACGGTTTGCCATTTCCCAACTATTAGCCGAGGTTCATACATTGATTTTGCTACATTTACTCAGCTATGAGGTTAATACACGGGGGCAGTTAGTATGGTATTAATATGGTTTTGTTTTTTTTACTTGCATAAAACACTGTCTTGTAGTTTATTCACAATGCGGCTAATACACAGGAAATGACTGCATCTAGTCAAGGTATGAACGAGTCGAAATCACCACACTTTTTAATATTTTCAATCTCCTCCATGTCTGGCTAAGCACAACAATGGTTTCAATCAATGTGCTTCATCCTCACGTTGAACTGACATACTGCTGCACATCCTGCTCAGGGATTTGCTTGAGTACACTGACGTGCACACTCACTTTTGTACCAGTAGAGGGCGCTTGCGAGGCATCTGATTCCACTTGTGAATAACCTGGATCCCGATTCCCCTGGCAGATGCAGGCTGCACACAGACACACAAACAAACAAAAAATTTAAAAGTAAAATAAAATAAGCAGTTCAAAGTCATAAAAATCCATCCAATGACACTTTAGCAAAGTGACTGCCGTGGGCTTCACTGCCAATCTCTTCTCAGAGGCCGAGCTGCACTCAGCCCTGTGCTGTTCACATTGATTGAGTATTGATTGGTTCTGGTGGGTACCGGTTTGATGATCCATTTCTGGCGTCCGCCTCCGTCCTCCCAGGCCTTGCGCAGCAGCTTGATGTCTTGCGGGAGCACAAAGGATCGTGGGAAAAAGTTGAACTCCCGCTTGCCGAAGCGCGCCTGCATCTTGGACAGGTTGCGCCACAGGCGGTCCTTTCGTCCGATCTGGAAGGAGCCTGGGAAGTGATTCAACTGAGCGAGAGAGAGAGAGAGAGAGAGGGGGGGAGAGAGAGAGAGAGAGCAGAAAAACAATAAGACTAAGAAGAAAAGATTAAAGCACACCTGTGTGTGTGTGTGTGTGCGTGTGTATGTATCAAATAGCAGACAAAACAAGGAAGGTCAGCACTTCTGCTAAAGATTCAACAAACAAACTGAATCTGTTTGCTCAGCTAAACGGACACGGTATCCTCTACCATGAACATCTCCAAGATTCTACACGGCGCCGTGATCCAAAGTGAGGTTCAGGGTAGGGAGTGTGATGGCTGCTAAACCTCACTTCCTGCTGCTTTAAAAGGCAAGCTAGCGACAGACGCCAGCACCCACAGGTTTCTGTGTAGTGAATACATCTCACCCTCTGGCACTTTAAAAGACAAGCTAGAGACAGACGCTAGCACCCACAGGTTTCTGTGTATTGAATAAACGTCACTCCCTGCCGCTTTAAAAGACAAGCTTGCTAACAAACACTAACTAGCCTCCACAGGTTTTCACCTCCTTGAGAAGCCTACCCCACATCCAATACTGAGGCACTGCAGGTTTGCGTGGTGGAGCCTCGGCACCACTTACACCGTGCAGGGTCCGCTTACCTTCTGGTACTCTCTGATGGTCTTGAACCCTAGAGACTTCATGTGATGACCCCAACAGCCAAGCCAATCATCGTTCTCTGAAACATACAACACAGAGCATGGTGTGATCATGCGGCACCACTCTCAGTGTGTCCGAGTGTGTGTGTGTGTGTGTGTGTGTGTGTGTGTGTGTGTGTGTGTGTGTTAGTGTATATCTGAGTGTTTGCGTGTAGGCTTTTCTGACTCCGGGTGGTCTGTGGTGGGAATTATGCATGTGTGTGAGAGAGAAAATCACTCTTTTTACAGTGAGAGCTGTCAATGGTGTAACATGCATGTGTGTGTGTGTGTGTGTGAGAGTGAGACTCACTCTTGGTGACTTTAAAGTGGGACCTGGTGATGGTGTGTTTGACCACGTTGGGGGTGACTGAGCTCATTCTCCATTTCAGCAGCTTCCTCTGCTCCACAGGCAATAGCTCCACTGCAGGCAGGCAGACACACACACACACACACACACACACAACCATCAGGAAAGAAAGAAGCTCAAGTTAACATACACATACAGCAAAATTGACAAATGATACAATTTGTAGTCTTCTGTAAAGTGGTATCCAACTGGCTTGTTCATGAAAAATACTGCTGGAAATGACCACATGCCAGGCAGACACAATCTTTAAAGATGGCAGCAGCCCACAGAGCATATGTGACGTTCCACGGCATAACCAGTCGCAAGTCGCAACAGGCGTTTCTGAGAAAAATGGCCATTTATGTCACTTGTGCTAAAATCGTGGATTTTTTTTTGTAAGTGTTTTGAAACAGTGGGAGGTCTACACTGTACGGCCGTGAATACATTTCGCCGAAAAACTGACCTTTTGTAGTCTAAAAACGTGAGTTTGTTGAGGTGAGAAAGTTAGAGGAAGCAGGAAGTTAGAGGCGTCTCGTTTTTGCCGCTCTATTCCAATATTTACGGTAAATGCACTCATTGACAACCACCAAGCCATCCGCGTGCTGTGTCGTTGATACAAGTACCGTAAATCTTGTAATAGCGGCGACCTTACAAAGCGTTCGTGAGTGTTGAGCCGACGGTTAACTTCAGAGGCAGATTTCTCCGTTTTTCTATTGGCATGACAGGATGAACTCAACTCCTTTGAATGTTTATATTTCAGTAATATGACGTTCAATTCATTAGATATAGGTATCGTTTTGAAGGTTGATTATGCCCCTTCCTGAAAACGTAATAACTTTGATTTTGAAAATTTGGACATTGTGACTGATTTCGCCATGGAAGGTCACATATGCAAAGATTGTAAAGGCGAAGCAAGATACTTCATCAGAAGCCACTTCCGGGAACCCATAGACTTCAATGGGACTATGCTATGCATAAATGGGGATTTTGAACCCCGCTCGAGTTCTCTGGATTCCCGGAGGCGGCTTCAGAAGAAGTATCTTGCTCTGTAATCTTTGGTATATGTTTGGCTGAACTAGCTAGCTTAGCGTCAGCCACAGAAATGAAGGGGGCAGAGCTTCCTCACTCTATCCAGTTCTAAATATCTGCATGATGCGCGCACACACACAGTGTGAGCTCTCAATCAGTGATATTCCTAAACACCCTCACTCCACTAGATGGCAGCAAATCCATGCAGACCCACACATCTCCAACACCTGGGGTGAGGTAGTGTTGGAACTACGAGAGGGAACAGGCTGCGTGTGAGTGTGTGAGTGTGTGAGTGTGTGCACCCCGCTCGTTGGCTGTGCTGAAGTAGAGTGTTGGGGGCATGAGGGGGAACAGTGTGTGTGTGTGTGTGTGTGTGTGTGTGTGTGTGTGTGTGTGTACCTCTCTCGTTGGTTGTGCTGAAGTAGAGTGTTGGGGGCATGAGGGGGAACAGTGTGTGTGTGTGTGTGTGTGTGTGTGTGTGTGTGTGTGTGTGTGTGTGTGTGTACCTCTCTCGTTGGCTGTGCTGAAGTAGAGTGTTGGGGGCATGAGAGGGAACAGTGTGTGTGTGTGTGTGTGTGTGTGTGTGTGTGTGTACCTCTCTCGTTGGCTGTGCTGAAGTAGAGTGTTGGGGGCATGAGGGGGAACAGTGTGTGTGTGTGTGTGTGTGTGTGTGTGTGTGTGTGTGTGTGTGTGTGTGTGTACCTCTCTCGTTGGCTGTGCTGAAGTAGAGTGTTGGGGGCATGAGGGGGAACAGGCTCGGGACCAGGGCTGGCCGCTCCAATCGCTCATCCTCCACCTCCGTGGACATCGGCTCCTCCACACTGAAACACACACACACACACACACACACACACACAAACTATTGAGAGCGCATCAGTCTTAATCTGTAAATGGAATATAACAACTACTTCTAAATCTTGACACTACACAGTGACCGAGAGAGAGAGAGAGCGAGAGCGAGCGAGCGAGAGAGAGACAGAGAGAGAGAGAGAATATGTATGTATGACTAAAGATTGCCTTCCAATTTAGTAATTATATGTTAGTGGCTCATAATATCGACTGTAGTCGCAGAGCACAGGGCAGTTCTACAGTAAGCACCGGAGAGCATCGGAATGGAACACCGCACCATTCCGCCACCACTGTGTCCACTCTACTGGAATTACCAAGACAACAATGCAACACAGAAACACAAAGGCCACACTGGCCAAAGCTCACAACTAATGTGGATTACGCTGCCCAAATTTACTCCGGATTAGGAATACGCGCAGGCAGGTTTTGCCACACAGATCCCCTTCTCAACACGGTGGGACTCAAGTGCTTTGGGTTCACTTGTTACTCCTCGCACGTGAGGTGCGCTCAGGTTACTCTGCCCCAAACTAGTTTAGATTAGCAAAAGGTACGAAGGAGAAATCAGGTGATTCTGGCTTAGTTGTTGCCCGTCATTGTGGAGGACTCAAACTAAGACCAGGTATGTGATGGGTCGCTGAAGGTTGCCATGACTCCTGAGGCCTAACACCTGGCTGACCATGTCACCTCCAATGGACAGAGGCCAAAAGTGAACCAACGCCACACCACACCACACCACACAGGCTATAGTCTCACTCTCACGTCGGAGATACACCAGGCACACAACTGAAGCTCTGCTCACGACGCGTTGCTCCAACAATCAGCTTCCACTATAATACATGGAAGTAGCTACACCTGATGTGACGGCAGCACGTATGTTCGGGGGGGAAAAAAGACCGGTCTTCTAAAATGTTCTTACGTGTCGCAAACAGAACGCTTCAGTTACACGTCCGGTGTAGCTTCTCGGTCACACGCATACACACACACAATCCAATCAACACAAAACACATAACTACATCCAATAAGCATGTAATCTTAAGTACAAGTAAACACAACCACACTCACATACTATTGAACATTATCCAACACCAGCACCACAAACCTCTTGCCAAAAGACTCCTACTTCCATTTCCTGGGCCGGCTCACTGATTTGGCATGGCTAAGATTCAAGACATGCCCCCCCCCCCTTCCCCTCCTCCAGCCTTGCTCAGACACACACACACACACCAAGAGGTATAACTCACATGACGGTCATGTAGAAAAGTGTCTCCTGGTCTGCCAGCTGGTTTTAAACCACTCGGGTGCATTGACAGTGGCCGTGACTCACATTGGCTTTGGGGTCATCCTCTGCTCTCTCTCCCTTTCTCTCACTCAATCACACTCACTCACTCACTCACTCACTATGCTTTGAGTCCAACAAACAAACAAATTGAAAACTTCATAGAAAATAAATGGAAAGGGAATGAAGCAGGTGGACCAGAGGCAATGTGTGTGTGTGTGTGTGTGTGTGTGTGTGTGTGTGTGTGTGTTGGGGGGGTAGGGGTGACAATGAGGTTTTGGACTCAATGCCACCCCCCCGCCCCCAACCACATACAGCAGTCGCTTCTGTGACGGCTGCTTTGCGCTTGCACAATTGGAAGAGCTTTCTACTGGGCTCTGTGCTTTCCGGCTATTCACACGTCGCAGCAGCCAGAACGCCCTGGCAACAAAGCACGCCCTCTTCAGCTATTGCCATTGCCACGGCAACATCACCTGACAGGTGTGAAGGAGGGCGCCAGGTGTAGTCAGAGACTGGAATGGTCCAGAGGAGATAAAGTGTGCTAGTGTGTGTGTGTGTGTGTGTGTGTGTGTGTGTGTTTGCATATGTGTGTGCACGAAAGGAATTGTCTAGTTGGAGCAGGACGAAGGTGTGTTTGTGTGTGTGTATGGGTATTTGAGTGTGTGTGTGTGTGTGGAATTATCCAGTTATAGCAGGAGGAAGCTGAGGAAGTTGTGCATGTGTGTTGGTGTGTTGTACACTCCATCATATCATCAAAACGTGGCATTGGTGTAGTGTAGTGTGTGTATGTGTGTGTGTGTGTGTGGAAATGTATTGGTCGTCCAAACCCAGGCTTACCTCAGAGCCTCCTCGGGAGTGTCTAACGCACCATCAGTGTTCATGGAGCAGGAGTCGGACCCGTCTACACAGCAAGACCATAGCAACAACACCGTGTTAACGATCACAGCATTAGAAAGGAACGCAGACACTTTTTAAACTGATGTTCTAACGTCAACAAATCGTGAAAATAGTCGCACATAAACTAACCTATATTAATTATTGTATCGTTACACTGTATTATATCCGCATTAAAGATCACAGTATTAAAGAGACCAGTAACATCACAGTGTTAAAGAGACCAGTAACATCACAGTATTAAAGCGCATGACACAGAGCACAGCTAGCACTGGGGGGACAGTATGGATTCTGTCTCACTGCGGTTGAAAAGCAACACATTTCCACGGTTTTGGTATACCTCTAAATTTTTTGTCGGCTGTGCGTCGTTAGGAATACGAATTTACACATTGAGCACAGCAATTGTGACCGACCAAAGTGTGTACAGTGTCGAGTTACCATGTTGTATGCGGCTGAAAAACATTCAACAGTATCTTTCTAGCCTTAGGCTCAATGGTAAGCATGTGGCAGACAAGACTGTGCTCACAATATCGATATCGCAATATGTATATGTATTATATTGTATATATTGTATATTGTATATATTGTATTATGTAAGTATTCCTCTATCAATACAGATGTTGCTGTATCAATAGATAGATAGATAGATAGATAGATACTTTATTGATCCCCAAGGGGAAATTCAAGACAGCATCAAAAAAAACTACAGAGAAGGTTCATTTAAGTTTTAAAATTAAAGTTAACAACTGTCCGGTAACTAGGAACCGAACTATTCAATTTTACTATTACGATCGAGGCTTGGGCCTAAATTGCGCCTGAAAGTACTGTGTTGAACACGCCATTGGCCCTTGGTCATTTTGACCCATGCTGTTTTATAGAATTATAAAGAACAGATGCTTTGGACATGGCCATAGTCGGAATCAAATGTATTGTGATCCGCATTACAGTACACTGTGAGGTCACAACAACATGTTACATTTACATGGCGCTTTTCTGGACACTCACAGTGAAGGGGGAACCTCACCTCACGCTGACCATACAGCACCTTGAGGCGGCGAGTGAGGGAGTGAATGAGCCAATTACACTGGGGGATGATGTACCGTGATACGCAGCACATCCAGAGCTTGCAGTCAATACTCAGCCCTAGTGGCAGAGTTAAGTACAGCAATTTCCCGCATATAAGCCACATTGTGTATAAGCCGCAGGACAGTGCTTTAAGTTAAAAGAAACAAAACCATATTAACACCATATTAACTGCCCCCCTCTATTAACCTCATAACTGAAGAAATTTAGCAAAAAACAATGTATAAGCCGCGGCCAATAGTCGGGAAATAACGGTATGGAGTGTGGGACTGTGATGGCTGCGCAGTAGAGTGTATTAATGTAAAATGACAAGAGGAGAGGTGTTTAGGGCTTAAGGGTTTCATTTGTATTGCTGGGGACAAAATAGAAGGCTGGGTGTAGAGCTTAGAGCCTAATGGCTAGCTGATAAGGATGTGATAGAGAGTGTAGGGCTTAGGGTCTTATGCTTACTGAATGATTGATAAGGGCATAGTGTTGAGGGCTTAGGGTGTAGGGAACAGGGACTAAGGTTGACTAATGAAGAAGCTGTACAGGGTTTCAACACCTTATTTAATGTCAACTTCAAGCCCTTTTTTTCCAGGGCCAATTCTCGAACATTCCAGGACTGAACACAGCCAAGTTTGAGATGGGGATCCAAGCAGCGGCGCACCGATTCGATATCAAGATCGGATATCTGCCCCTATATCGACAAAATAGCTGAATCGGGTATCAGAAAATTGAGCGAATCAACAGTCTGATCCATTTACTTAAATTTCATGTGGCACGCACACAGTGCGCAACAAGCCGCTTGCTGAAAAAAATTGTTTTGGATTTTCTATCATGTCAGGTCTAGCTAGTTCCATCCAATAGTGGAAGCTAATTGTTGCAGCATACGCTCCATGAACTGAACGCTTCCGTTACCGTGTCTGGTATAGCCTGCCTGTAAGGGTCTACGTTTTCCTGATAGGGTACTGTATAGCAGTTTTGGCAGAGCCATAATGATGGAGGCCAGAAGCTTATTGACTGGAGTGTAGGGCTGTGGATGTCAGGTCACGTCACGTCTGAGAAGGGAATTGCCCAAAAAAAGTCATATCATTAAATATCTAATTTGGGTGCTAGGACTGGTGTGCAGACTTTCTTGTAATTACTGTGACGACTGTTTTAGTCTAGTGCCAAATACATGGGCTACTCGCCCTGGATGCGTGTGTATTTTGTATACACATTTCAACTGCGGATGTGTTGTGGAATCCGTACCGTTGTCATCCCCACTGCAGTTGTTCTCCTGCTCATCAGCGAGGTCCTCCTCCTCCTCCTCCCCGTCTTGTAGCATGGAAACAGTCTCCTGGCTACCGAAACCACAAACGATAAAGTCAGGACAACACGCAGACCTTTAGCAACATGAAGATACTGTAGATAGCCTGATAACTATGTGCTCTAAGCAGACCGATAAAGCACACTGAGACAGCTGTATGTGTCATATGTTCAAGGACTGATTAAAGGACTCACATACACACACTGTGTCTGTGTGTGTCTGTGTGTGTGTGTGCATGTGGCGGAGTCTCAAACACTATGTGCTATGCTGACAGAAAATCCTATTCTGTTGCGAAAAGTTGAGAAAACTACGAACTACAACTGTAAGTAACAAACAAATTAACAAAACACAGTAGGTATTAGAGGGGCGACTTTGACTACCTGACAGGTCGAACCAGACTACAGCGGTGACACAAGAGATTGCGGGCTTGCTTACACTACATTCCTGCTGCTTATGGTTGCCAGGGTGCAGTAAAAATGCCCTGTGGTGGGAGGCTGGGTTAGGATTTATTACCTACAGATCCGCACTTACATGACATGGCTGACGAGACACATGCCTCTTAAGATTCTCTGTCTCTCTTACACACACACACACACACACACACACACACACACACACACACACACACACACACACACACACACACACACACACACACACACACACACACACACACACACACACACACACACACACACACACACACACACACACACACACACACACACACACACACACACACACACACACACACACACACACACACACACACACACGGTCTCTCTCTCCCTCTCTCATACTCATTCACACACACAGTTCCCAAAAACAAACCAAGAGTCATGTTTCAAAACATGCAGACACATGGTCAGTCCGTCAGGCGGCTGGCTATTTTCTTGGAATGGCTCTATATAACCTCAGCTACGCCGTATCAGCGGCCGCAGCAGCAGGGCAGAGTGACTGGCGTGGCGTGGCGTAGCGTGCCTTAGCTTATCTCTGATAGGTCAAGTGCTTGTGATTAGAGGAGACATCCTGCAAACAGAACACCGTGATCTTGTACATTCCAGGGCAGAATAATATGAGCTGCTGAACTCAACTGGCCTATTTGTGTGTTCATATGTGTGTGTGTGTGTGTGTGTGTGTGTGTGTGTGTGTGTGTGTGTGTGTGTGTGTGTGTGTGTGTGTACTGTATGTATATTGCATGTGTGTGGGGGGAGCTATACAAGAAAAACTTGTTCTCTTGACTTTCCTTATATGCTCCAAACTGCTCTAGACATTGAGGAGGCTTTAAGCTGTTATCATTTCTGAGTAAACATATGCAGACAGTGCAACGACCTTTGCGTGAATGTGTTTCCAAAGTCATACTAAGCCAACACAATACCCAGCAGGATAGCAACGCAATGGCGCTCCAATATCCATCAAGAAAACTATCAGATCAAATGCACAGCATTCACTGACTCGGAGTAAGATTTTAACAGCCACTCAAATGTTCTCTTCTACCCAGCCATATCAAGACTATAGATGTAACATTGTGCATTATTATTACAGTATAAATACACCAATACACTAATACAAATAGTATTGTTATATTTATAATGTATTATATTTATACATTATTACTATTATTATTATATTTGTATATAATTATTATTATTATTATTATAAGTATAAGTTTATTTCTTTCAGGGACCACGTGCAAATTGCAATAATCACAGATAGAGAAGAGACATTTTGTGCCAGATTTAGCAATTAGCTAATGCCCATCTGCAGGAGTCAGGACCCTGCAGTATCAGTATAGTGCGAAAGAAGGAGGGAGGGAGGGAATGGCGGCCTGCTCACCTTTTGGGCTCCATCTCAGACGGACCCCCAGCGGCGCCCGGCCCCATCGGGGAGCTCGGCCCGGGGCAGTCGTTGTCCGTAGGAGCCTGGGCGCCGCCCTCCCTGGTCAGGTGTATGGCGGAGAGGTCAGAGGTGACGGAGTAAACAGAGGGCGCCGTCTGGAGTGGCGACCCAGGAGCAGCCGTCTCCCCTGGAATGGCACAGTGGTGGGCAGAGGAGGGCGAGGGGGCACTGCCGGGGTTCTCAGCGGGCAGTACCACAGCGCCACCGGGACCCCCCTCCCTTTGGGTAAGGCTGCGGAGCGGTGACCTCCTGGACGCCACGCCGGCGGTCGCCAAGGCGCCGGTGGAGCGGGCGGTGGCGCCGTAGCCGTTGAGCGTCCGGCTGAGGTGCGCGCTGCTGGTCCTCACCAGCTTGCGCACGGCCGCCGTCAGCTTGACCTCCGACCTGGCCTTAGGGGCCCGCAGGGTCACGGGCCTAGAGGGAGGAGGAAGAGGAGACGGAGGAGGGCCCTCGCTCTGAACGTGGTCATGGCCGAGAGGTACGTCGTTCCCGCTCTTCTCCTGCGAAGGCACGGCGGCAGGCGAGGTCGCGACCTTCTTCGCCTCCGTCCGCCCGTCACCTTGGCAGCGGTTCGACGGAGGGCAGCAGGGCAGCTTCTGCGGGGGGTCGCTGTGCGCCGTGCGGGCGCGAGCATGGGAGGAAGGCACTGCGGCGCTGTCGGGGAGCTGCGTCGTCAGGCCGTTCACCATACTGCCCTTATCCCTGAGCTGGGCACCGCTCCACGGAGACGACTGGTTGGTGGGCATGTTGGTCTTGTCGGCGCCGTTCACCACCACAACTACCCCGCGGTGAGCGGCAGACGCGGACGCCTTCGGTGGGGAGGGGCAGGTGGGGTAGATGGAGAGTTGCGGGGAGGAGGCTCGTTTACCCAGCAGGCCCGATCCGAACCTCAGAGGGTCCAGCTGGCAGGGGGAACGCTGGGCTTCCAGCAGGCACAGACCGTGGCACTGCGACGAGAGGAGGAGAGATGAAGCGGAAGAGGATGAGGAAGAGGATGAGGAGGAGGAGGAGGAGGAGGAGGAGGGAGGGGATGAGGAGGCACTAGACTGGAGCGAGACCGGGCCCTTGGACACGCCTGCGGGTGCGACGCTCGCATACCTGGCACTGCGGAGGGAGCAGCGGCGGGCACCTGCGCTGGCACTGCGCGTGCAGAGGGGTCGGGGCGCGACGACGGGACCGGGCGAGGACGGAAGAGCGCAGCTCGGGGGGATACCTGAGAGACACGAGGGGTGCGGCTCATGGGGCGCACTCGGAGAGATCGGGGTCAACGCCGCAGGCCGGGCTTGGAGGTTCTTATGGAGGGGGCAGGCGGGCAGGGCACGGGCCGCGGAGGGGGCATGCACCACGGCGGACTGGGCGTGGATGGTCAGACCGGGCTGCGGGAGGGAGAGTCTGCGACTGCGCCGGAGTGGTCTCCTGGGGTCTTCAGCTCCATGGGTGGCCATGAATGGCCATGGCACACCTAGATGGCACTAACCTTGGCGCACACATAAATGACAACTTGAAAGCAGGGGGAGGAGACCCGTCTTCACCTAAGAAGAATAAAGACAAAAACACTTGTCAACACCACAGATAAGTAGCAAATATTATTCTATGCATTCTTACAAATGTAACCTAGACACTTGTAAGACTGACGTTACGAAAACGTGAAGCTGAAACAGTGACTGAAAGTATGCCATTAAACGCTAACTGTTCGGATGAAGTTTTGTTACTAATGGTGAACTGATACAGATAGCTAGATTAAAGACCAAGGCTGATCCAGCCTTTAACCGCACACATTTAACATACTTTCCCCTCAATGCCAGATCTTGTTTACAGTCAGTGGATCTCATCTCGTTTTGCTGGATGGCCTGAAAAACCGCGGTTGCTAACTTCTATCCGAGGGGTGGCTTTGGTAAGTATACGTTAGCCATCAATGTGTCATTTGTCGTAACGTAATTCGTACCTTTCTGGGAAAACGAGTCTGCCAAGGCAAGCACAAATTCCACTGCCAAAGGATTGACCACCTTTCATCCTGAGGTAAAGATACCTCAGTTCTCACGTCATTCTGCCAACTACCCTTACACCGGCCAACTTATACGGCTAGCATTAGCTACACTGGCTGGCTAATAATGAACTGCAGTGTCAACACGACAGCAAACGTTACGTTACTATTCATATGGCGAGGGTACCATAGCTAAGCATAGCTGAGTCCATTGCTTAGCGAACAGCTATTACCTTTGCTATCACCCATGTGGCGGACCCATGAGTGTACAACTACCCGGAGATAGCCAACTAGCTGGCAAACTGATTTAGGTCGTTTGTTTTAAGTTAAATTAGCTAGGAACACGTCTAGCTGACCCCCCAAAAAACGTTAACTACTAACGTTAAAACTTCCCCAAGGATAACTATGATCTGGATTGGCAATTAATCAGACTTAAACGCCCTGCCATTTGGTTAGCTATTCTACAACATGGAAAAGTATTTTAACTTCTGTGTAAAACATGTAAGTTCCCAGTTAGCCCTCTAACGTTAACGTTAACATTAGCGGAGACAGGTATCGTTAACATTACTCCTGTTAGCAGCGAACACAGTCCATTTTCTTGGGTATTTCTGCCTTATCATTAGGCTAATTCTGATCATTTACAAGGTCTGTCAGTTCAATGTATTCTCGCGAAAAGACATGTGTCGATCTACCGCTAATTGTGTAACTGTAATATAGCCACTGGGTCATCGCACAGAAGTCTGAACTTTTGCAAACGCATGAACTTAAGACAGGTAGCTAGAGGTAGATCGTAAATGCCAGTTAGCTCGCTAGCTAACGTTTCACATGTGCATTACAAGCAAGCCATCATCAGTTCCCAGAGCTGTATGGCTAACGTTAACTAAGGTTGCTCTTAACTTCAAGAGTACAACAGCGAAAACTAGAAAGCATTTCAGAACAAAAGACCCTTGCAGTCATGACATACCTGATGTCGACGCTGGCCTCGCAAAAACAGGACCTCTAAATAAAATAACCCATGCGACAACCTCTTGATCTTTCACTGTCTGGTAGCCTCGCTGGGGCTGCTTCCTAGCAACAATACACCGCGCGGCCAAAAGGCAGATCCCCCTTCCAAGCGCGCTTTGGAGTTGCTCTCCTTCCCTCTCCCTCCCTTGGTGACGCTGACATGTGATCCAAATCCCGCAACTTGCCGTGGGAATATTTCCTTATTCCATCGTTAAATAAACAGTTGATCGCCTAATTATTGTTAAGGGGAACTTCAATGTAGGACATACATCAGAAAATACCCTCAAAACCTAATACTCTGGCTTAAAAGTTTCTTGTGGAAGTTTCAAAAATCGTTTAGCATAGCCATCCATGTTTACATCCCAAATCCGTTTCCCTATGCATCGTTGCCTTATTCAAGTGTGTGTGTGTGTGTGTGTGTGTGTGTGTGTGTGTGTGTGTGTGTGTGTGTGTGTGTGTGTGTGTGTGTCGGACGAACCTGAGAGCTTCACAACCTGCCTGATCTTAGGCTACACCCAAGACGACCAGCTCGCCTATATCATATTCGTGGCAAATTAAATATGCATTGCGACAAACTACTTGCAGTTCAGTCTGCGAATAGGTCAGGAAGAGACAAAGACTGACACGTGGGGCTGTAAATGTAGACTCTCTTGTTAATTCTTTGTCCCTGGGATATTAGGCCTAAGTCCTGCAATGGTGTAGTAGGCTAAATGCTAAATAGGCCAAGCTTATCTCTGATAAATCTGGAACCAAAATGTCAAGTGAAAACAAAAAAAGCAGTGCTGATGGACTTGTTTGACAGACAGGTAGGGTTCAAGAGTGAAATGAGGCAATGCTGACATTTTAAGTGCAGCCTAATGCTTTTACAGCCTAAACAATTGCTAAAATACAAATACAGTAATGATTCTCACACATTATTTTTATTATTGGAATTGAATCTGTAACATTAGACTGCGTTTAAAAGCCCTGACAGCCCTGATAATAGCCTTCCGTTGAATTAAGTTTGACTGCCCTCTCCTCCTCAGCCAGAAAAAAGTTTGTGATTCAACTTCAATTTCCCGCCTCTGACTTGAGGGTAGCCAATCATCATGTAGAATTGTATGGTGACACATGTAGGGGTCTATAAATGTGAGAGGGGTAACTTGGATCATTGACTCGTGTCTTTAAGGTTTAGCTGACACACATGTCAGAGTTTGAAATGGCCAGAGTTTCAGTGTCTCAGGAGTTGAGCTGCTCCGTCTGTTTGGATCTACTGACAGACCCGGTGACTGTTCCCTGTGGACACAGTTTCTGTTTGAACTGCATCACCGGCTGCTGGGATCAAGAAGACCAGAAAGGTGTTTACAGCTGCCCCCAGTGCAGAGAGACCTTCACTCCAAGGCCAGCTCTACGCAGAAACACAATGATGGCTAATGTTATGGAGAAACTGAAGTCGGATGATCTAACCATTGCTAAGGAGGACTCTTGCTACACCAGGCCAGACGATGTGGAGTGTGATTTCTGCACTGTGAGAAAACATAAAGCCATCAGGTCGTGTCTAACATGCATGGTCTCCTATTGTGAAGTCCACATTCAGCCTCACTATGAAGTGCCTGGACTAACCAGGCATCAGCTGGTGAATGCCACCTCACAGCTACAGGAGAAGATCTGCTCTCAGCACAACAGGATCATTGAGGTGTTTTGTCGCACGGATCAGAAGTTAATCTGTCTGTTGTGTATGATGGACGACCACAATGGACATGAAACGGTCTCTGCCGTAGCAGAACAAACTCATAAGCAGGTCAGTTCTTTGACATTCACAGTGCTCTTCCTCTCCTCCTCTCTCAAGTAACCACCCACGTCAATGCCAATTTGATGAAAACCATTAATAAAATTCTGTATTAATTCTGACATTGCTCATCTTTACCTAAGACCGCTAAGTACTTGTCGATCCATATAGAGTTTGTTGCTGCAGATGAAGGGATATAACCAATGCCATGTCCGGGAGAAGGAGAAGGAGGTGGAGGAGGTCAAACAGGCTCTGGTCTCTCTGCAGGTGATAAACATGGCTGCTATAAACAGTTTGTTGTTGCACACATCTCTTAGAGACTTGTTGTTTTTGCACCTAACAGCAACTGAACTATGTGTGGGGTGAGAGCCACAGATTCTGTTGTAGTAGCCCATATCAGAAGATGTTTCCACCTCGTAAACCAGCTTCCACTGGATTCAAAGCTATACCTGCCGAGTGACTGCTGTCAACAAAGAGGTTAATTACAGATGCAGAGCTTTTTCAAAATGTTTTTGTCAAGTTTTCCGAGGTTAAGGTTAGAAACAGTTGTGGAAAGCCACTCGCAGGTCCGCAGGCCAGACAGAAACAGGAAGAGGTTTCACCCTGCCAATTAAGGTATCGTTATCCTCAACGAGACCAGACACCTGGACACTGTGAAATGGCCTCATCAGATTTCACAGTGTTTTACATTTAAATTCCTTAGTTCTGTTCATTTCAGGTCGTCTCTCTTCATATACCTATGAGCTGATCTGAATGTACTGGTCTTGTTAACAGGCTTCAGCACAGACAGCTGTTGAGGACATGGACACGATTTTCACTGGGCTGATCAGCTTCATGGAGCAAAAATGTTTTGAGGTGAAGGTGTTAATCAGAGCCCAGGAGAGGGCAGAGGTGAGTCGAGCTGAAGGACTCCTGGAGCAGCTGGAGCTGGAGATCACTAAACTGAAGAGCAGAGATGCTGACATGGAGAAACTTCAGCCAATCGAGGACCCCATTGATTTCCTCCAGGTAACAATAGGTCACATTACTATGGCAAGTCAATAAAACTATGCACATGTCTCCATATGTGTAGTTTTATTGACTTGCCATAGTAATGCGAGTTCGGTCAAGACTCCCTTGTCATTATAGAAAAGACCTTGAAGTAGCAGTACTGTGACTGCTCTTTATTATTGACGTAGAGCCCTGGAGTGGTGATACTGTATATGTTCGGACTAACACACCTGACATCATCAATTCATCACCAGACCCTGTCGGTGTGTCTCTGAGCAGCATATGGCCCATCACAAAACCGACTGTGGGAGACGTGTCTTCTCGCCAACGGCACCAAAAGCATATCTTTTCTCACAAAGTGACACAAAAAACGTTGTCTGACGTTGATCTGGAATACATAAAAGGCATAAAATGGTGGCAAATTACAATTATAATTTATTTCAACATGTATAATGGCAAAGTTCTTGTTGGCTGAAATTGGTTTGTGTAATGCTAGCTAGTGGATGCTGTGCACTGACTGAACCTCTCTTCCAACAACTTAAGAGATTTGTTAGTACTGTATGCTACGAGCGAGCACCCATGATTCAAGCCTCCTGGCTAGGACACCCATCTCTGGGTTTAAAAGGCATCTGTGCGGTTGAAATATGCAAGAGAATGGTTATTGTCCTTTCTTATTGTTTTTTGTAGAGTTTCCAGTCACTCCTGTCCTCCCCATCTGTTGCTGAGACCGTTGCCAAGGTGACATTTGAACCACAGTTCTCCTTCTGTGAAGTGATGAAATTAGTGTCTCCAGCTCTGAAGGAGAAAACTAAGGAGTTTCACCAAGCAGTACACAATGGTGGGTTTTCTTCTTAAATTTTAACGTCTGAAGAAGGGAAAATACTCTTTATATATCATGAAAGGGCCAAGCTCGAATGCTGTGTTCATACTAAATCAAGTGTTAAGTATTGGAATTGCACAAAGGTACTTCCTGTACTTATATCCTGTACATTGGCAATAAAGATCGACTTGTCTGTCTGTCTGTCTGTCTGTCTGGTCTGTCATTTAAACATGCCTGCCTCTGTTCCTTTCCCAGTCACAGGCTTCATGAAGGGGGACAGGGTCAAACTGAAGGCCGCTGAGGATGTCCGCAGGGGCAACAGTGGATACAGAGTCCTCGATTACGTCACAGTCAGAAGTGAGGGGGTGATCAGACGTAAGGACATGACTGATACACCAATTAACATACTGAAGTGCAAGTTTACATGTTCCTTTAAAGGGACACTTCACCGATTAGCATTAAGCTTTGTATCTTTAGAAAACCAGTCATGTTTTTGAATGGTGGTCCATCATTCCCTCAGTTTGATGATTTTTACATCATTGAAAGCAGGAAGTCCAACATTGAAATCCGTACTTCTCCCATCTCAAGGCAAAATGAGGGAATGATGCAAGACTGGTTTTCTAAAGATACAAAGCTTAATGCTAATCGGTGAAGTGTCCCTTTTAGAAATGTAATGCTTTGCTATTTACTTTCAAGTCACAAATAGCACTTGTATTACTGTTTGCACACTAAACTGTTTTTTTTTTTTTTTGCAGATATCAGAGAGTCAGATGTGACCGTGGACTTCCTTGAAGTTTCTGCCTGGAATGGTAGTGTGTCGAAGATTAATCTGGTACTCTGACACATGATGCATAATTCAAATATTCTATATTACAATTCCATAATATCATAATTTTGTTATGTTAAGTGTATATTTTTGCCACACACAAGAGGGAGACTTGACACCCATAAGTCAGTAAACTTGTTTTTTTCCTCCTGAAGGATTTGTGCCTTAACAAAAATCTTGTATTATTAATAAATAAGAGTTTGACACCATTAATGTGTCCCAATAAACTCTGCGTCTGTGATCACCAGAATCATTAAAATTTGTGTATGCACCTAACCAGTGGTTGACTATAGATTCAATGCAGATTGGGTGGACAAAATGAAGATTGAACCCCACTCCTATACCATGGCTCCTGGACAACCTATCTGACATGGCTAATACATTAGCTTTGTCCCATGATTAACTACTTCTACTGTAGTCCGTTCCTCTTCCATTTTCTTTTATTAAATGAAGCTTTGGTGCAACACTGCACAAGACCTGTCTGTATATCTGCTCTACATGGGAAATGCACCGACAGAGAAGGAAGAGGACAACTTGCCAAGTAATTGACCTAAATCTCCATGAGGTAAACTGATCCTGGCGTGTGTAAGAGAGAGGGCCTGGCGTCTCACGCCTGAGATGAAGTTACTTACTTAACACTCATTAAGTGCAGGGCCATATATCTGTCAGTAGGTGTCTCCGGTCCTACACACACACACACACACACACACACACACACACACCTCCTTACCCTCTGTACCATCATGTCACACTAATTGCCAGGCTATTGTAGCTATTGCTGTTGGCACATTTGTTAACCACCAACCTCTTACCTGGCCGTGTGTCAAGGTGACAGCCAGATAGGATACAGGGCTTTCTTCTCAGCCAGGTAGGATATAGTTCTTCTTTGACCTCAAACAGGGCACAGGACCCAATTCTTTCAGACAGACAGAATACTGTTCTCAGGACTCAGGCAGGACTGTTCTCCCAGACAAGTATAGGATGCAGGACTCAGTTCTCTCAGACAGGTAGGATGCAGGACTCAGTTCTCTCAGACAGGTAGGATGCAGGACTCAGTTCTCTCAGGTACACAGTAAAAAACATAGTGTAAATTTTACTCTTAAAGAGTTGAATTTAACTCTGTGTCAGATAACATGTGGTCCCACCCTAAATTAGTGTAAAATTTACTCTGTAGCCAGTGTAAGATTTTCAGAGTTAATTTTACTCTATTTTGTGTCAAAATTAACAATGAAATGTGTAAAAGCATTTAACACTGTGATATTTCTCTACATAGAGTAGTTTCCACTCTAAATAGGCTATTCTTAAAATACACTATATAGTGTATATTTACTTTATTTCATTTTATTTGCAATGAAATAGCAATGTTTTTAACTGCTATAATATAAGACAACACACACCATCAGGTTCTGTAGCACCATTTATTTCCTGATAACTCCTCAGAGATAAAAAATATGGGACAACGTACATAGTGGTGTCATTCTCTTCATTTTCTGCACAATATCCTCCATAGAGGTCACAAAAGAATTAACAGTAGACTGGGCTACACCTGCTGCCTTTAAATCTGAAATGAGAGGCACAACTATGTTCTGACGTTAATGCTGGCTCTGACTCAAGCTCAGCCTCACATGGCTCTTCGGCGGGATTAACATTACTACCATCAAGAACACTTTGACAATGTGGTGGTTCAGCTTCAACAATAACATTCACATAACACTTACTCAGATGCTTCCTAAGACCATAAAAACTATTGAAAAAACTTGAGCGTCCCACTAGGCCACATTGAAGATGAAGAGTCCTTCCCGTACAGAGTCCATGTATTATTTTGAGGTGCTTAGACTGTTTGCTTCACCAAGGACATTGCTGCAAAGAAAGCACCTCATTGTTTAATTTCAAGAGTGCCTAACGCACCATTCTTGCTCGCAACTCTGCAATTCTTGGCGTTTCCTTAGTTTTCCCCACGTCAATGTTGAAAATGGAAGTTTGCAGAAAAGTGAAAAAGTTGTTCAAGACAGGACTGTAAGATGTACCAAACACATAATGGGCCTTGAAGAGCTCATCCAGGGCTCCGACTGAGGTGGTGGCTTGGCAGGGAAGTGCATGCTTGTCGATGGCAATGAAGAAAGAGTGAATGCTGCTTTTTATGGGTCCCTGAGCAAGGAGGTAGGGCTGCCTGCTTTGAGCGATGTTGTCCAGATGCTGCTGCACGCTTGTTCCCGTCTATAACAAAACACATTCAACAACACTATTTATTAGATCAATATTATGAGATCACTCCAATCTCTAAACAATTTAAGGATTCAAGAATTGTATGTCACATGCATAGAATTGCCTGCGTAAAACACATGCAGTGAAATTGTAAGGTTCTCCAGAAGAGAGAAAGGTTCAAATGGAAGAGTGCTGTGTGTGGGATAGGTGCTTGTAGTAGTATGCGGTGTATAACGTTGGTGTGTAGGAGGGTGTGTGTGTGTGTCGTAGAAAGTGGAGTGATGACAGAAATGAGAGATAAAATGTTACAATGATGTTTGAGGGGATGCACGGCTGCAGTGTGTGTGTTTTGGGGGGGGGGGGGGGGGGGTGAGTGTAGGGTAGTGGAGTGTGGGTGGGGTAGAGTTGGGGTGTGTGTATGTGTGTGTGTGTGTGTGTGTGTGTGATAGTAAAATTATGTTTGAGGGGGGTGTGGTGTTGATGGCTGGGTGTGGGTGGGGGCTAGTGGAATGATTGAGGGTATGTGGTGAGGGTTGGAATGATGTCTGAGGGTGTGTGGTGTTAGCAGGGGTTGGGTGGGTAGTGGAGTGATGTTTGAGGGTGTGTGTTTGGAGTGTGAGGTGTTGTTGGCAGGGGTGGGTGGTGGTGGGAGGGATGAGGTTTGATAAATGTCTAGTGTACCTTTAGGAATTTGATGAGGTGATCAACTGCATTAGATGCTGATATCCTCCCTGGCCTCTTTTGTCCCTGTGCAGATGGTGGTAGCAGATGTAGCAGCAGTATGATGGTAGACATGTCACTGTCCCAGCCTAGAGGCCAACCAGTATCAGGTTAACATTATGCCTTAATTTTCCACCATCCTCAATATACTGTATTAAGCAACATGCTTCTCCACATTCAAAGACTTACCATTTTCAACTTCAGTAGTTGTCTCAGCGTTGCGCATCAAATCAAGAAGGTCTGTAGAGGGGACCAGTCCATGGCTTTCCTTAATGACTCCTGCTTTGAAAGTGGTAGGCCACCTCTCCAGGAACTTGTTGGCAGTCTGCTCACCAAACATCAGTCTAAAATCTTGTTCTATCTGTAGTTTGAAAAAGAAAACAAGAAGAAAAGGAGGACAACCTGAGTTAGTACCTTGTGCTACATTTGACAAAATTCAATACATTATACAGTATTCAATGAATGTAGATGCCATACCAGTCCTGGTGTGTCTAGGAACCGTGGAAATACTGAGAAGACCTCTGCTGATTTGTCATCATCATTGACCATGGCGTGGCGGTATATGAAAGTGACTTTCATCTTTTCACGGATGGTCTCCTCATCAGCAGTGTGTCTCAACAAAGCGATAGCGCATTCCACTTCCTCGTCAGTCAGGACTTTGTCGGCAGGAAAGGGTCTAGTACGCCCATGGCCTGGCCCACCCACTTTAGAACAAGACAATTTTGTTGTTGCTGTTTATAACTACACAGTTTTATATTATCCTTTAAACACATTTCACAGGTTGATAATTCCACCTCATGATAAATATTACCTTTAAGAGATTCACTAACTGCTGGACCTCTTTCCTCAGCAGCTTTTCGTTGAATTGTCTTCAACCGCCATGCAAGGTAGCCTGAACCACTTTCTGGATCGTAGTAATGTTCCTATGTATAATGTATGCACAGTGTGATACATTCATATGATCTCTGAGCTTTGGATAAAGGCATCTATCAAATGCATAAATGTAAATGTATATCTCAGCAGTTCGAAGGGAAAATATATTTTAAAACCTTTACTCACATAGCCATTCTGTGAATATGGGTCTTCAAGATATGGAAACAGAGCGACAATCCCCTGTGCATACATCACTTTTACACTCCGGGGCGGAGATGTCCTGGTGTATTCAATAATCAACATTCATAGACAGCACTGAACAACATACCTAAACAATAATTGCAATGTTTAAACAATGTCTCATGATAAAATAATTGATCCATACATACCCATGTGTTTCCGTCATCTCTGCAGTAAGTATGTTGATGAACTGTCTTCTGGTTGAATCTGAAATTGATTTTGTTTTCGCATACTCCGCCATGATACGGTCACCTCCAGGCTTTGTCGTCAAGATTTTTTCAATCAGCTAAGAGATAAAATGTGCAGTATTGTATTTTGAAAAATACTTGGAAATATCAAAACAAATACGATGCACCTCAAATTAAACATGTGAATCAAACTCCCCACACACACACAACTCACAGCTTTTGCTTCGTAGTTGATGCGGCAAGGCCTTTTAGGTTGACTTCCTTCGGCTGCAACTGGCTCCTCAGCTGGGTCACTCAACGAGAAGTTGAGGATCACTGTGTCGTCAGATGCAATAGAGCATGGAGATGGCGTGGACTGAGGGTTACCTGAGCATTGGGAAATAAGAACACAATTACATAGTTCAACACTTCAACTTCAACGATGTGTGTGTAGTGTTATGCAGGTAGACAGCAATTACCAGGTGCTTCATTGGCCAATGAAACCAGGAAAGGTCCATGGAACTCTTTTACGATCTCCTCAAAAACCTCACAGTCCACCTCTGTGTAAGACGGGTCATAAACCTTGATGTCCAACCGTCTGTCTTCAGCGATGTTAAATTTTAGACTCACTAGAGTAAAAGAAAGAAACAGAGCACAAAATGTTCTGATGAGAAATAATTGCAACATGCCACCACTTGACTAGGCTACTTTCAATCCAAATTTAGCGACTTACCTTCTCTCAAGAAATCACCGAATGTTAGTTCAGGCAGCTTGATGTACTTCTGCACTCCTCCAAAGGAGACACGCAGCAGCATTTTCTGTTAAATTTAAATCTAAGGAAGGTTGAATAACTGTTAATATCCATCAAAATATTCTCTAGAATCAGAGCAAAGTCATTAGAAAACGCTAACGGTCTAATAAACACGCACAGACTTATGACAATAGGTTAATTTACAGGGTGCTATAAACTTGTTAGCTGAGATTATAACCTCCTATCTTTCTAATGACGCCATTCAGCAATAATTTGTTGAAATTACTCTCAATGTCTGGTTTCAGACAGGCACAAATTAAGCACGAGAACATAACATCTTGCAAATTATTTCAATTTGGGCAGAAACCACGTTGTCAAGCTAACTTGCTAGCAGCTAACATTTTGGTAGCTACGTTAACCCAACAACTTCAATTATCACTAACCCATACATTGCACGGTATTAAGTAAATAAAGTCTGAAATGTGTCATTTAAAATAATTTCGTCATCAACGGTATTTCTTCTAAGTTCTTGACGTGGTGTTGCAGTCGAATGCATCTGAACTTGAAGTCAGTGCATATTGGTTAGCTAACTAGCATCTATGCATGGCTAACTTAACGATTAGCTAACTACGTCTATGCATGGCTAAATTAACTTCATACGCCTAGTACCATCGTCAATGTATTGCAAAAATTAGTCGTTAGTGGAAACATATCTAGCTAGATGGTGAAAACCTACAAATGTTCAAACAAACTTACCACCGACGATAGGTCTAGTGGGGGAGAGACGATTTCCAAGCAACGTGCCAGCCCGGCCAGCTCAAGCTCCAGTTCAATTCTAGAACTTTCGCGGGGAATCATCACCATGTAGAGTAGATTTTGTCATTGTGTGCATGTTGGACTTAACTCTCACTTTTGACACTACTGTTTGGACGATTTTACTCTGTGTATTGTTATAACTACTCTATCCAGAGTAAAATAGGTTTACTCTGCAATAATGACACTCCATTTTTTACTGTGTAGGATACAGAAATCTGACATCAGAGGTAAGCCATTAAAAATAATCACTATCTATACATACCCACAGACAGACTGAGCCTGTAGATCACCTGATCTGCACACTGAACACTGCACCAGTCAGTTCCTCTTCATTGTTCCTTACCTGCTCCTCCCATAGCTTGCCCTCTTATCTTTTGGTAAAGACGAAATCACCCTACATAATCCATACCCATGAAGCATTATTATCATACCTATATGAGTTGGGCTTGACCCTCAAGGGCGCAGGAGTATTAATTACAGGAGCCATAATTGTTTATTGTATTTTGTGTACTTGTTAAATGGGGTTGCCTTGACCTACTGCAGTGAGGAACCATGTCTCATGACACAGAGTTTGACAAGATTTGGGAAAGATTCTTGAAAGATTGTAGTCTTTTGAGTAATGCTTGAATGAGGGGCATTAGTGGAAAGACTACAATATTTCAAGAATCTTTCCCAGATCTTGTCAAAGTCTGTCAGTGTAAGACAGGCTTGAGTTGTCTACATGATTGCATGTACTGGGAATTTGTAGACTTTCTGGAATGTTGCACTGTGCCTTTAAGAGCTGTGTCCACACAAATCCAGGAAGAATCCCAAGCACACTCCCACAATTATGGTGACATATTTTTGATTATTTATTGATTTGTTTTGTTTATCTACCTGTTGGGGGTTTTGTAAGTCTTGGTTTATTGGTTTGTTTTGGTTTATTGGTTTGTTTAAAAAGAAAGAGTAGACTCAAGTACCACACCCCAGTCCAGTTGGTGGCGGTAATGCATCATTAACGTTAGTTGCCAACCACCAAGAAAAAGAAGAAAAAGCACACTCCCACTTTTTCTGGAGAAACAAAACCTTCCTAACTTTCCTTGCAGACAGGAGGTGTGACTATGAGAAGGGAAAAATGACAAGTGCTTCAGTGTTGGATGAGTTAAGCTGTTCAATCTGTCTAGATCTACTGAAGGACCCGGTAACTGTTGCCTGTGGACACAGTTTCTGTTTGAAGTGCATTAAAGGCTGCTGGGATCAAGAAGACCAGAAGGGTGTTTACAGCTGCCCCCAGTGCAGACAGACCTTCACTCCAAGGCCTGTGCTGGGAAGAAACACAATGCTGACTAAAGTTCTAGAGAAGCTGAAGAAGACTGATCTGCAGTCTGATGTTAAGGCTCCTTCCTATGCCGGACCAGACGATGTGGAGTGTGATTTCTGTACTGGGAGAAAACATAAAGCCATCAAGTCATGTCTAACATGCCTGGTTTCTTATTGTGAAGCTCACATTCAGCCTCACTATGAAGTACCTCGTTTTAGCAAGCACAAGCTGGTGAATGCCACCTCACTACAGGAGAAGATCTGCTCTCAGCATGACAGGATCATTGAGGTGTTTTGTCGCACAGACCAGAGGTTAATCTGTGTGATGTGTTCCATGGACAACCACGACTGGCATAGAACAGTCTCAGCTGCAGCAGAATGGACTGAGAAGCAGGTTAGTGACCCCCTGTCTGTTTCTCTCTATCAGAAACACCATGAGTCTGTTTCCCATTGAATTACGCCAAGTCCTGGACTGATTTGCGGTGATTAAAAGTAAATCAGTTATAGTTATCAGTTACAGTAAATATGCCTGACTGGTTTACAACAGGTTCCTGTTCTGTAGTAAGCTAAATGCAAAGATCACACCCCAAACACATACTGTTCATAATCACATCAACAATGCAAATGCAAAACATACAGTAACTAAAGTACTCTAAATACTATAATAGACTTGTATGTACATCTATCTACACAGAAAACACTGCTGCAGATGAAGGGGGATAGCCAGAGTCAGATCCAGCAGAAGGAGAAGGAGGTGGTGGAGGTGAAACAAGCTCTGAAGTCTCTGCAGGTGACTAAAAAACATGGTGGTTATAAACTCTTTGTTTTGCACTTTGTCTCTCCTCAACAGTCTGTGGAACAAGGCTCCCATTTGTGAGCAATTTTAGTTCCGATTTTCTGTACAGAAATGATGGACATGTGACATATCTGTCATGGAAATGTATCTTTAATGTATCCATTTATGCATCTTTGGATTTCTGTTGGCTGGGGAATCTTTTGCAGATTGAACATGATCTGATGAATCTCCCCCATCAGGCCTTTACACAACAAGCTGTTGTGGACACTGAGAGGATCTTCACTGAGCTGATCAGCTTCATGGAGGAAAAGCGTTCTGAGGTGACCAAGTCGATCAGAGCTCAGGAGAGGGCAGAGGTGAGTCGAGCTGAAGGACTCCTGGAGCAGCTGGAGCTGGAGATCACTAAACTGAAGAGCAGAGATGCTGAGGTGGAGAAACTTCAGCCAATAGAAGACCCCGTTGATTTCATTCAGGTAACTAAGGGTGTTTTCACACCTGGTCCCCATTAAAAGAACCAAACTCAGTCCTCTAAGGGCGCTTTCGCACCACTAGTTCGATTATTTGGTCTGCTTCAGGCAGTGAAATTGTTATTATGTAGCATATACGGTAGACTCCAGTGAGGTCCGCTTTCACACCAGAAAACGAACCAAAAATTGGCCTGATTGATTTTTCCTGTTTATCTGTTTATGTTTATCTTCCGGTAGAAATCGGCGCCAATTTTGACTCACTATTTTGACCTACAGTCTATGGTTTGGACCCCCAGTTCGCGTTCTCACCAGAGGGACCGCACCAGAGGTCGACTTTTGGTGCGGAGTCAAGCGGACCGAGACCTCGGTCTCGGTCCGCTTGTTTTGGTGCGCACCCGAGTGCGATTAATGCTTTCACACCAACGAAAACGAATCGAACTAAGAGGTTTTGGTACGAATGGACCGTTTGGTGCGCACCAAAAGATGTTGGTGTGAAAGCACCCTAAGGATGTTTTCACACCTGGTCCCCTATAAAGAACCAAACTCAGTCCTCTAAGGGTGTTTTCACACTTGGTCCCTTTCAGCCATCTAAACGAACTCAGATCGATGACTCAGCATTTTTTGCGCATATGTGAACACTCCAACCGTACCCAGACCCCTTTAAAACGAACCAGACTACCTCGGGAGTCAGAACAAGTGTTCACAATGCCTGGATTAGGCGAACTGTACCGCTGACTTTTTAGCGAACCGTACTGAGACCACCTCCCGAGTGCTGAGTCATCGATCTGAGTTTGTTGGCTGAAAGAGACCAAGTGTGAAAACACCCTTAAGTTACTCTATTTTTCCTGTAGGATTAGCCTCCTGCATTTTACACATCTGGGGCAGTGTACACACACACACTTGGAGCATTTAAGCTCACCATGAGCACACACACACACACTAGGAGCACACACACACTAGGAGCTCACACACACACACACACACCTGGAGCAGTGAGCAGCCCTTACTCTGGTGCCTGGGGAGCAGTTCACTCACATTGTCCCTTCCAGTCAGGAAATGGATGGCCACAAATCCGATTCCCTACCCAGTAGGCCATGGATGCCCACAGGTAACACTATAGATCTTTAGGCTACTATATGGAAACTTAAATTATGGACTTTCTCAAGCTCATTACAACATGTCTTACAGCAGAGCAGACTCACCTTAGATGGGTAATTATCAAGTATGGGTATTATTAACTTCTCGTATTATAGCAGATACCTTGAAGTAGGGGCTTCCAGGCATACTCTCTTGAAGTAGGGGCTTCCAGGCATACTCTCTTAAAGAAGAGGCTTCTCTCACTTCATACTTTCCAGAGTTTAGATCGAACAGTTTAGACAGTTAGTTTAGTTTATCTAAACTCACCTGCTGGCTCTTATCACCCTATCTGTAGACATCAGAGGAAACTTTCGTATGGTCTCTGATCTCTTCCTTTGTTTCCCTTTAGAGTTTCCAGTCACACTTCACCCACCCATATGTGGCTAAGGCCCTTCCCCAGGTCACTTTTCAACCACAGTTCCTCTTCAGTGAAGTGATGACACTGGCGGTTCCGTCTCTGAAAAAGAAAATAGAAGAGTTTCTCTTGGCAATAAAAAAAGGTATTAATATTATTATTATTATTATTATTGTTGTTGTTGTTGTTGTTGTTGTTGTTGTTGTTATGGCAAAGACCATAGCTACAGTAGAAGTGGAGACTAGAGCAGGCTTTACATCTACAGGGTGTAGCCAGTGGTTTGTGTTTAGTGGAATTCTCTATCAAGATGGCAGGGCAAAATGCCCACTCACAAGTATAAATACTAGCTCAAATGTGCTCACGTTATTGCCATTTTGCCAAAATGTTCAGTTAGGCACAGGCTACTGTATAAAAGACACAGAACAGTCAGGAACCTGGCAGTCAGTGGCAGCAGTAATCAGCAACATGACAAAGATCCCACAGCACAGAATAAACACCAAAGATCAATAAAGGTCAACAGACTAAAACTTTAATGTGGCGTGATAATTTAGTAGAGAGGATCTGAAGGATGGTGGCGAGTAATGACATGAACACGTTAAGCAGTTCTAATGAAAATAGAGCAAATGGTGTTGAGTTATTTCAAGATCACTCACTGGTCACACTGGGTACACCTGAGTGCCTAGTTGTTCCCCCGTTTGCCTTCAGAATGGCCTTAATTACAGTGATTTTTCACATAGATCTAGATAGATACGTAGATAGATAGATAATACTTTATTGTTCAAAATCTCTGTTTCTTGAGGTCACGAGTACAGTGGGTATGAAAAAAACGGTACTGGTTTTACCTGGCTTGAGTTGCTACAGCCAACAGCTAGAGCTGCCAAGCGGCTACAGTGAACGTGGAGGCTCATGAACACGACCTCATATGTAACAGGCTATGGTTTTGATTGTAACTCCTTCAATAGGGAAAGTAAATAACTGGGTGTAAAACTGTTTTGGAGATCACAAGTTCAGATAAAAGGCGAATGCAGATGCATATCGGCTATTCTGATAGCGTTAGTAGTAAAGCAAGGTTTAGTGGAATCCTGGTGTTGCACATGCAAGCAGATTCCTTCAGATGCGCTGATTACTCTTCAACGGAATGAAGGATGTCACTCTCATTGGTTAAACACACTCATAATTGAGAAGCATAAGTACAAAGCTTTTGAACAATGCACCTGGCATCTGGCGACTGAGAAAAACTGTAAGTAAAGGAAGAGGAAATTACACTGAGAGGGAGTTAAAGAAAATCAGCATGTCAGGTGCAGAAGTGATGTGTAATCTGTGCAGTTCATGAAACAAATGAAAACAACTTTCCAACATACAGTAGGCCTACTTGTTGCTAACATCTTTTGCCTCAATTATGCAACATGTCCATCTAATTCTTTGGCACTAGAGCGGTAAAGAAAACAGAGTAACAACTTCTGCTCCTTCTCCAGTCACAGATTTCAGGCCTGGGGACAGAATCCGAGTGAAGGCTTCCGTTGGAAAACCCAAGTGTAGCTGGAGAGGCGTCAGTCACAAAAGTGTGGGTGTAGTCAAATGTAAGACTCTTTCCGTTTTAATATTTAATCAAAAGTGTGGGTGTAGTCAAATGTAAGACTCTTTTGGTTTTAATATTTAATCTTGTCTAAAATGGTCATGCATGAATGGTTACTATGAGTAAAGGAGTATTCACACCAAGAACGATAACGAACTATAACCATAATCATAACGATAAAAGCGTCCACACTGGCCAACGATAAGAACATTCTCTCCTCATGTTAATGAATGTGATGGCTAGAATATTATGGGTTCTGATTGGCTGATAGCTTTTTATCGTTATCAACAACGCTATCGTTCTTCATGTCTTTATCGTTATAGCTTATGTGTGAACGTTGTCATTCATATTAACAAGAGCGATATTTGTTTATACTAGTTATTGTTATAGTTATCGTTCTTGGTGTGAACGGCCCTTAAAGGGACACTTCACCGATTAGCATTAAGCTTTGTATTAGAAAACCGGTCATGTTTTTGAATGGTCGTGCATCATTCCCTCAGTTTGCCTTGAGATGGGAGAAATACGGATTTCAATGAAACCCATGACTAGGGCTTCCTGCTTTCAATGATGTAAAATGATGATTTTTACATCATTGAAAGTGCAGGAAGTCCAACATTGAAATCCGTATTTCTCCCATCTCAAGGCAAACTGAGGGAATGATGCACGACCATTCAAAAACATGACTGGTTTTCTAAAGATACAAAGCTTAATGCTAATTGGTGAAGTGTCCCTTTAATGCTGATGTAGTTCAGCATCACTGACTCCGTTCTCTGTTCTGCTCCAGTTCTGGGTTCAGCGTATGTCTTTGTCAACTTTCCTGAATGCTCTGACTGGCATGGAGTTCCCGAGGAGATGGAGCTGGTCATCTGATGCATCACGTGGAGTGTTGTTCTGATCATGACTTGAGATTTTATGAGCTCTAATTAGTAAGAAAAAGAGAGATGTTCTGAGGATGCCAGTGTTACATTTCGCCTTGTAAAATGTAGGCTATATGCCATATTTTGTTCAGCTATTTGCACTCAATAAAGACATTTCAAACACATTTATGACTGTGATGGAAAAAAAAAACAATGATTGGAAAAAAAAAAATTGCTTGAAATATATATACTTGAATGATCTAAATGTAGTCTAATACATGTCTCCACAACAGTTAAACCATTACAAACTAGAAAAGCAGACGTCCGCCTCCGTTCCTCCTAGGTTGTCATACATTTGAAGCAAACTATTCAGATTGCCACCACGTGGCCATACCATGCCATTACACCACTAAGCGAAACACAAACGGCTCCGGAATCGCGAGGGAAAATTTCATCGGAATTCATCCACTACTTTTTGAGTTATCTTGCTAACAGACAGACAGACAGACAGACAGACGCCGGTCCCCGATGAAAACATAACCTCCTTGGCGGAGGTAATATCACTATACACATACTCATAAACTGAACAAGTGCACCACCTGTGCAGGCTATATAGTAATTTTAGCTCCCCCCTTTTTATCTGGGCTTCTTGCTCTTTGTTCACTGTAAGCAATACTGTAAAACGTTTTCTGCTCTATTGAACAGCATTTCTGCTGCACATCGTGTAGTAAACAGTAAAGGGGAAAAAACTGATTTGCTTTTTAGTGTAATGTTTTAGAATGTGAACATTTGTGGTGGTTAGGCCTAGTAGCCTATATTTCACAAAATGTGAAAAATGATCCATTTGGTCAATTTTGCTTTATAGGTGTGAGTGTGTTAAGAGTTTAGAAAAAGTATCTGAAGTATGGGTAACCGCTTGTTAGCAATAGAAAAACAACACTGTAAATGGCTTGTTTCTTCAAAGTCTCCTCTCCTATAGGTTTCCCTCGCAGTATGTCATCTCTGGTTCAGAGTCAGAATCAGCTCTAACTGTGCTGCTCTACTCTTACTGAGGCCTTCACTGGTAACATCCTCAGAGAGACTTCACTGTCAGTCCAAAAGTATGGAAACACTCTCTCAGTGAACGTGTGTGTGAAAGTGTGTAAGTGTGTGTTATTATCAGGGTCAGAGAATGACAGCTCTCCTCTGTCCCAGTCCAGCTGCACTCTGATCCTCTGGAGTTTCTGCTGCACTGTGAGGAGAGTGGTGGGCTGAGGAGGAGCATGTGCTGCATATTCAGCACTGTAATACCTCACAAACCACAGTCCACTCATGGATTAGTAGTTTCCCTTCATCTGGAGAGACTCTGTCATCACACCCACATCCCACATTGTGTTCTCCCCAACCTCCACATCCCAGGACATCAGCATACTCATCAAATCTCTCTGGGTTATAAGGAAGATATTTCTCAACACCCCATCTCATGCTGGTCAGATCCTCAGACAGGATGAGTCGTGGGTGTGCAGTGTTGGGATCCAGAGTCACAGGAGCTGCAGAGAGAAAGAACACACACATGAGCTGAACACTGAGTGATGTGTGATGAGGATGTGAATGATGGTCATTGTTAGTGATTTTAGTATATTTTCACTACTCACTCTCTCTCTCACACACACACACACACACACAGCAGCAGCACTGTCTGATCACACACTAGGCCATAGAGTTTGATCTTTGCTTTTCTTAAGCTCTTGTTTTTGAGCTCCACTCTCATACTTTCTTTCCAACATTTTCTCACTGAACTGAAATGTGAATGACGTATTTTGAAAACAAATTATGAAGTTTAATGTTCATTCTCTTATGTACATTTTAATTCATTATTACTATTACTGATTCACGTCACAGCTATAGTTCCGCTCTGGCTCGTCACGTGACTAAATTCAAGATGGCGGGGAACAGTAAACTTTCGGAAGTGACTACCTGAATAAACCCGTCATGTAAGTAAACCACCAGTGCTTTTTCAAAGTTCTCGATGTCTCGTTTTAAATGTCAGGGCCCTCAGAAGTCTACCAATAAAGTGTGGAGCTACTTTGAGCCTCATAAATGGTGTAAAACAGTTATTTATTTGCATGGCTAAGCCGATGCCCGATGCACCCCCATTGAAAACCTGGTGGTAGCATCGGCTAACTAGCGGCAGATTTCTGAGTGCAGGGGGCAGGTCGAGATCAGCTCTGAGACAAACGCTCACACTCGGTATCATGTTTCAACACACTTCAAGTCAATATCACACCGAAATTCTCCTTTAAGTTATACGTTTGTGTGTTTGATGCAATCATACAGTATCTGACATATACTGAAGCTTCATTGTTAAATACTACTATTAAATTATGTATATGAATTTCTTTTAATTTCATTGAATTCCAATTTGTAATTGTAATTCTTCATTGAATTGTCAATCTCAATGAAATTCTGAATTTTGCAAGCTGGATAAGGACATTATTACACAATACCATTCTCAGATCACACATACTGTCAGAGACGGCAGACACTACCAGTCTCTGATCACACACACACACACACACACACACACACACACACGCAATCTTTGATCTCTTTGAATCTCTCCTCATTCCTAACATTGCTTATGTGTTTGGTTATGTGAAAACAGCAGAC
>NC_084997.1:31350785-31426391 GCF_963854185.1 Sardina pilchardus | reverse complement strand
TTCAAGGACTGATTAAAGGACTCACATACACACACTGTGTCTGTGTGTGTCTGTGTGTGTGTGTGCATGTGGCGGAGTCTCAAACACTATGTGCTATGCTGACAGAAAATCCTATTCTGTTGCGAAAAGTTGAGAAAACTACGAACTACAACTGTAAGTAACAAACAAATTAACAAAACACAGTAGGTATTAGAGGGGCGACTTTGACTACCTGACAGGTCGAACCAGACTACAGCGGTGACACAAGAGATTGCGGGCTTGCTTACACTACATTCCTGCTGCTTATGGTTGCCAGGGTGCAGTAAAAATGCCCTGTGGTGGGAGGCTGGGTTAGGATTTATTACCTACAGATCCGCACTTACATGACATGGCTGACGAGACACATGCCTCTTAAGATTCTCTGTCTCTCTTACACACACACACACACACACACACACACACACACACACACACACACACACACACACACACACACACACACACACACACACACACACACACACACACACACACACACACACACACACACACACACACACACACACACACACACACACACACACACACACACACACACACACACACACACACACACACACACACACACGGTCTCTCTCTCCCTCTCTCATACTCATTCACACACACAGTTCCCAAAAACAAACCAAGAGTCATGTTTCAAAACATGCAGACACATGGTCAGTCCGTCAGGCGGCTGGCTATTTTCTTGGAATGGCTCTATATAACCTCAGCTACGCCGTATCAGCGGCCGCAGCAGCAGGGCAGAGTGACTGGCGTGGCGTGGCGTAGCGTGCCTTAGCTTATCTCTGATAGGTCAAGTGCTTGTGATTAGAGGAGACATCCTGCAAACAGAACACCGTGATCTTGTACATTCCAGGGCAGAATAATATGAGCTGCTGAACTCAACTGGCCTATTTGTGTGTTCATATGTGTGTGTGTGTGTGTGTGTGTGTGTGTGTGTGTGTGTGTGTGTGTGTGTGTGTGTGTGTGTGTACTGTATGTATATTGCATGTGTGTGGGGGGAGCTATACAAGAAAAACTTGTTCTCTTGACTTTCCTTATATGCTCCAAACTGCTCTAGACATTGAGGAGGCTTTAAGCTGTTATCATTTCTGAGTAAACATATGCAGACAGTGCAACGACCTTTGCGTGAATGTGTTTCCAAAGTCATACTAAGCCAACACAATACCCAGCAGGATAGCAACGCAATGGCGCTCCAATATCCATCAAGAAAACTATCAGATCAAATGCACAGCATTCACTGACTCGGAGTAAGATTTTAACAGCCACTCAAATGTTCTCTTCTACCCAGCCATATCAAGACTATAGATGTAACATTGTGCATTATTATTACAGTATAAATACACCAATACACTAATACAAATAGTATTGTTATATTTATAATGTATTATATTTATACATTATTACTATTATTATTATATTTGTATATAATTATTATTATTATTATTATAAGTATAAGTTTATTTCTTTCAGGGACCACGTGCAAATTGCAATAATCACAGATAGAGAAGAGACATTTTGTGCCAGATTTAGCAATTAGCTAATGCCCATCTGCAGGAGTCAGGACCCTGCAGTATCAGTATAGTGCGAAAGAAGGAGGGAGGGAGGGAATGGCGGCCTGCTCACCTTTTGGGCTCCATCTCAGACGGACCCCCAGCGGCGCCCGGCCCCATCGGGGAGCTCGGCCCGGGGCAGTCGTTGTCCGTAGGAGCCTGGGCGCCGCCCTCCCTGGTCAGGTGTATGGCGGAGAGGTCAGAGGTGACGGAGTAAACAGAGGGCGCCGTCTGGAGTGGCGACCCAGGAGCAGCCGTCTCCCCTGGAATGGCACAGTGGTGGGCAGAGGAGGGCGAGGGGGCACTGCCGGGGTTCTCAGCGGGCAGTACCACAGCGCCACCGGGACCCCCCTCCCTTTGGGTAAGGCTGCGGAGCGGTGACCTCCTGGACGCCACGCCGGCGGTCGCCAAGGCGCCGGTGGAGCGGGCGGTGGCGCCGTAGCCGTTGAGCGTCCGGCTGAGGTGCGCGCTGCTGGTCCTCACCAGCTTGCGCACGGCCGCCGTCAGCTTGACCTCCGACCTGGCCTTAGGGGCCCGCAGGGTCACGGGCCTAGAGGGAGGAGGAAGAGGAGACGGAGGAGGGCCCTCGCTCTGAACGTGGTCATGGCCGAGAGGTACGTCGTTCCCGCTCTTCTCCTGCGAAGGCACGGCGGCAGGCGAGGTCGCGACCTTCTTCGCCTCCGTCCGCCCGTCACCTTGGCAGCGGTTCGACGGAGGGCAGCAGGGCAGCTTCTGCGGGGGGTCGCTGTGCGCCGTGCGGGCGCGAGCATGGGAGGAAGGCACTGCGGCGCTGTCGGGGAGCTGCGTCGTCAGGCCGTTCACCATACTGCCCTTATCCCTGAGCTGGGCACCGCTCCACGGAGACGACTGGTTGGTGGGCATGTTGGTCTTGTCGGCGCCGTTCACCACCACAACTACCCCGCGGTGAGCGGCAGACGCGGACGCCTTCGGTGGGGAGGGGCAGGTGGGGTAGATGGAGAGTTGCGGGGAGGAGGCTCGTTTACCCAGCAGGCCCGATCCGAACCTCAGAGGGTCCAGCTGGCAGGGGGAACGCTGGGCTTCCAGCAGGCACAGACCGTGGCACTGCGACGAGAGGAGGAGAGATGAAGCGGAAGAGGATGAGGAAGAGGATGAGGAGGAGGAGGAGGAGGAGGAGGAGGGAGGGGATGAGGAGGCACTAGACTGGAGCGAGACCGGGCCCTTGGACACGCCTGCGGGTGCGACGCTCGCATACCTGGCACTGCGGAGGGAGCAGCGGCGGGCACCTGCGCTGGCACTGCGCGTGCAGAGGGGTCGGGGCGCGACGACGGGACCGGGCGAGGACGGAAGAGCGCAGCTCGGGGGGATACCTGAGAGACACGAGGGGTGCGGCTCATGGGGCGCACTCGGAGAGATCGGGGTCAACGCCGCAGGCCGGGCTTGGAGGTTCTTATGGAGGGGGCAGGCGGGCAGGGCACGGGCCGCGGAGGGGGCATGCACCACGGCGGACTGGGCGTGGATGGTCAGACCGGGCTGCGGGAGGGAGAGTCTGCGACTGCGCCGGAGTGGTCTCCTGGGGTCTTCAGCTCCATGGGTGGCCATGAATGGCCATGGCACACCTAGATGGCACTAACCTTGGCGCACACATAAATGACAACTTGAAAGCAGGGGGAGGAGACCCGTCTTCACCTAAGAAGAATAAAGACAAAAACACTTGTCAACACCACAGATAAGTAGCAAATATTATTCTATGCATTCTTACAAATGTAACCTAGACACTTGTAAGACTGACGTTACGAAAACGTGAAGCTGAAACAGTGACTGAAAGTATGCCATTAAACGCTAACTGTTCGGATGAAGTTTTGTTACTAATGGTGAACTGATACAGATAGCTAGATTAAAGACCAAGGCTGATCCAGCCTTTAACCGCACACATTTAACATACTTTCCCCTCAATGCCAGATCTTGTTTACAGTCAGTGGATCTCATCTCGTTTTGCTGGATGGCCTGAAAAACCGCGGTTGCTAACTTCTATCCGAGGGGTGGCTTTGGTAAGTATACGTTAGCCATCAATGTGTCATTTGTCGTAACGTAATTCGTACCTTTCTGGGAAAACGAGTCTGCCAAGGCAAGCACAAATTCCACTGCCAAAGGATTGACCACCTTTCATCCTGAGGTAAAGATACCTCAGTTCTCACGTCATTCTGCCAACTACCCTTACACCGGCCAACTTATACGGCTAGCATTAGCTACACTGGCTGGCTAATAATGAACTGCAGTGTCAACACGACAGCAAACGTTACGTTACTATTCATATGGCGAGGGTACCATAGCTAAGCATAGCTGAGTCCATTGCTTAGCGAACAGCTATTACCTTTGCTATCACCCATGTGGCGGACCCATGAGTGTACAACTACCCGGAGATAGCCAACTAGCTGGCAAACTGATTTAGGTCGTTTGTTTTAAGTTAAATTAGCTAGGAACACGTCTAGCTGACCCCCCAAAAAACGTTAACTACTAACGTTAAAACTTCCCCAAGGATAACTATGATCTGGATTGGCAATTAATCAGACTTAAACGCCCTGCCATTTGGTTAGCTATTCTACAACATGGAAAAGTATTTTAACTTCTGTGTAAAACATGTAAGTTCCCAGTTAGCCCTCTAACGTTAACGTTAACATTAGCGGAGACAGGTATCGTTAACATTACTCCTGTTAGCAGCGAACACAGTCCATTTTCTTGGGTATTTCTGCCTTATCATTAGGCTAATTCTGATCATTTACAAGGTCTGTCAGTTCAATGTATTCTCGCGAAAAGACATGTGTCGATCTACCGCTAATTGTGTAACTGTAATATAGCCACTGGGTCATCGCACAGAAGTCTGAACTTTTGCAAACGCATGAACTTAAGACAGGTAGCTAGAGGTAGATCGTAAATGCCAGTTAGCTCGCTAGCTAACGTTTCACATGTGCATTACAAGCAAGCCATCATCAGTTCCCAGAGCTGTATGGCTAACGTTAACTAAGGTTGCTCTTAACTTCAAGAGTACAACAGCGAAAACTAGAAAGCATTTCAGAACAAAAGACCCTTGCAGTCATGACATACCTGATGTCGACGCTGGCCTCGCAAAAACAGGACCTCTAAATAAAATAACCCATGCGACAACCTCTTGATCTTTCACTGTCTGGTAGCCTCGCTGGGGCTGCTTCCTAGCAACAATACACCGCGCGGCCAAAAGGCAGATCCCCCTTCCAAGCGCGCTTTGGAGTTGCTCTCCTTCCCTCTCCCTCCCTTGGTGACGCTGACATGTGATCCAAATCCCGCAACTTGCCGTGGGAATATTTCCTTATTCCATCGTTAAATAAACAGTTGATCGCCTAATTATTGTTAAGGGGAACTTCAATGTAGGACATACATCAGAAAATACCCTCAAAACCTAATACTCTGGCTTAAAAGTTTCTTGTGGAAGTTTCAAAAATCGTTTAGCATAGCCATCCATGTTTACATCCCAAATCCGTTTCCCTATGCATCGTTGCCTTATTCAAGTGTGTGTGTGTGTGTGTGTGTGTGTGTGTGTGTGTGTGTGTGTGTGTGTGTGTGTGTGTGTGTGTGTGTCGGACGAACCTGAGAGCTTCACAACCTGCCTGATCTTAGGCTACACCCAAGACGACCAGCTCGCCTATATCATATTCGTGGCAAATTAAATATGCATTGCGACAAACTACTTGCAGTTCAGTCTGCGAATAGGTCAGGAAGAGACAAAGACTGACACGTGGGGCTGTAAATGTAGACTCTCTTGTTAATTCTTTGTCCCTGGGATATTAGGCCTAAGTCCTGCAATGGTGTAGTAGGCTAAATGCTAAATAGGCCAAGCTTATCTCTGATAAATCTGGAACCAAAATGTCAAGTGAAAACAAAAAAAGCAGTGCTGATGGACTTGTTTGACAGACAGGTAGGGTTCAAGAGTGAAATGAGGCAATGCTGACATTTTAAGTGCAGCCTAATGCTTTTACAGCCTAAACAATTGCTAAAATACAAATACAGTAATGATTCTCACACATTATTTTTATTATTGGAATTGAATCTGTAACATTAGACTGCGTTTAAAAGCCCTGACAGCCCTGATAATAGCCTTCCGTT
Source organism: Sardina pilchardus (assembly GCF_963854185.1). Lineage (NCBI taxonomy): Eukaryota > Metazoa > Chordata > Actinopteri > Clupeiformes > Clupeidae > Sardina > Sardina pilchardus. The sequence goes on along the minus strand of NC_084997.1, from coordinate 31,420,680 downwards.
GAATTAAGTTTGACTGCCCTCTCCTCCTCAGCCAGAAAAAAGTTTGTGATTCAACTTCAATTTCCCGCCTCTGACTTGAGGGTAGCCAATCATCATGTAGAATTGTATGGTGACACATGTAGGGGTCTATAAATGTGAGAGGGGTAACTTGGATCATTGACTCGTGTCTTTAAGGTTTAGCTGACACACATGTCAGAGTTTGAAATGGCCAGAGTTTCAGTGTCTCAGGAGTTGAGCTGCTCCGTCTGTTTGGATCTACTGACAGACCCGGTGACTGTTCCCTGTGGACACAGTTTCTGTTTGAACTGCATCACCGGCTGCTGGGATCAAGAAGACCAGAAAGGTGTTTACAGCTGCCCCCAGTGCAGAGAGACCTTCACTCCAAGGCCAGCTCTACGCAGAAACACAATGATGGCTAATGTTATGGAGAAACTGAAGTCGGATGATCTAACCATTGCTAAGGAGGACTCTTGCTACACCAGGCCAGACGATGTGGAGTGTGATTTCTGCACTGTGAGAAAACATAAAGCCATCAGGTCGTGTCTAACATGCATGGTCTCCTATTGTGAAGTCCACATTCAGCCTCACTATGAAGTGCCTGGACTAACCAGGCATCAGCTGGTGAATGCCACCTCACAGCTACAGGAGAAGATCTGCTCTCAGCACAACAGGATCATTGAGGTGTTTTGTCGCACGGATCAGAAGTTAATCTGTCTGTTGTGTATGATGGACGACCACAATGGACATGAAACGGTCTCTGCCGTAGCAGAACAAACTCATAAGCAGGTCAGTTCTTTGACATTCACAGTGCTCTTCCTCTCCTCCTCTCTCAAGTAACCACCCACGTCAATGCCAATTTGATGAAAACCATTAATAAAATTCTGTATTAATTCTGACATTGCTCATCTTTACCTAAGACCGCTAAGTACTTGTCGATCCATATAGAGTTTGTTGCTGCAGATGAAGGGATATAACCAATGCCATGTCCGGGAGAAGGAGAAGGAGGTGGAGGAGGTCAAACAGGCTCTGGTCTCTCTGCAGGTGATAAACATGGCTGCTATAAACAGTTTGTTGTTGCACACATCTCTTAGAGACTTGTTGTTTTTGCACCTAACAGCAACTGAACTATGTGTGGGGTGAGAGCCACAGATTCTGTTGTAGTAGCCCATATCAGAAGATGTTTCCACCTCGTAAACCAGCTTCCACTGGATTCAAAGCTATACCTGCCGAGTGACTGCTGTCAACAAAGAGGTTAATTACAGATGCAGAGCTTTTTCAAAATGTTTTTGTCAAGTTTTCCGAGGTTAAGGTTAGAAACAGTTGTGGAAAGCCACTCGCAGGTCCGCAGGCCAGACAGAAACAGGAAGAGGTTTCACCCTGCCAATTAAGGTATCGTTATCCTCAACGAGACCAGACACCTGGACACTGTGAAATGGCCTCATCAGATTTCACAGTGTTTTACATTTAAATTCCTTAGTTCTGTTCATTTCAGGTCGTCTCTCTTCATATACCTATGAGCTGATCTGAATGTACTGGTCTTGTTAACAGGCTTCAGCACAGACAGCTGTTGAGGACATGGACACGATTTTCACTGGGCTGATCAGCTTCATGGAGCAAAAATGTTTTGAGGTGAAGGTGTTAATCAGAGCCCAGGAGAGGGCAGAGGTGAGTCGAGCTGAAGGACTCCTGGAGCAGCTGGAGCTGGAGATCACTAAACTGAAGAGCAGAGATGCTGACATGGAGAAACTTCAGCCAATCGAGGACCCCATTGATTTCCTCCAGGTAACAATAGGTCACATTACTATGGCAAGTCAATAAAACTATGCACATGTCTCCATATGTGTAGTTTTATTGACTTGCCATAGTAATGCGAGTTCGGTCAAGACTCCCTTGTCATTATAGAAAAGACCTTGAAGTAGCAGTACTGTGACTGCTCTTTATTATTGACGTAGAGCCCTGGAGTGGTGATACTGTATATGTTCGGACTAACACACCTGACATCATCAATTCATCACCAGACCCTGTCGGTGTGTCTCTGAGCAGCATATGGCCCATCACAAAACCGACTGTGGGAGACGTGTCTTCTCGCCAACGGCACCAAAAGCATATCTTTTCTCACAAAGTGACACAAAAAACGTTGTCTGACGTTGATCTGGAATACATAAAAGGCATAAAATGGTGGCAAATTACAATTATAATTTATTTCAACATGTATAATGGCAAAGTTCTTGTTGGCTGAAATTGGTTTGTGTAATGCTAGCTAGTGGATGCTGTGCACTGACTGAACCTCTCTTCCAACAACTTAAGAGATTTGTTAGTACTGTATGCTACGAGCGAGCACCCATGATTCAAGCCTCCTGGCTAGGACACCCATCTCTGGGTTTAAAAGGCATCTGTGCGGTTGAAATATGCAAGAGAATGGTTATTGTCCTTTCTTATTGTTTTTTGTAGAGTTTCCAGTCACTCCTGTCCTCCCCATCTGTTGCTGAGACCGTTGCCAAGGTGACATTTGAACCACAGTTCTCCTTCTGTGAAGTGATGAAATTAGTGTCTCCAGCTCTGAAGGAGAAAACTAAGGAGTTTCACCAAGCAGTACACAATGGTGGGTTTTCTTCTTAAATTTTAACGTCTGAAGAAGGGAAAATACTCTTTATATATCATGAAAGGGCCAAGCTCGAATGCTGTGTTCATACTAAATCAAGTGTTAAGTATTGGAATTGCACAAAGGTACTTCCTGTACTTATATCCTGTACATTGGCAATAAAGATCGACTTGTCTGTCTGTCTGTCTGTCTGTCTGGTCTGTCATTTAAACATGCCTGCCTCTGTTCCTTTCCCAGTCACAGGCTTCATGAAGGGGGACAGGGTCAAACTGAAGGCCGCTGAGGATGTCCGCAGGGGCAACAGTGGATACAGAGTCCTCGATTACGTCACAGTCAGAAGTGAGGGGGTGATCAGACGTAAGGACATGACTGATACACCAATTAACATACTGAAGTGCAAGTTTACATGTTCCTTTAAAGGGACACTTCACCGATTAGCATTAAGCTTTGTATCTTTAGAAAACCAGTCATGTTTTTGAATGGTGGTCCATCATTCCCTCAGTTTGATGATTTTTACATCATTGAAAGCAGGAAGTCCAACATTGAAATCCGTACTTCTCCCATCTCAAGGCAAAATGAGGGAATGATGCAAGACTGGTTTTCTAAAGATACAAAGCTTAATGCTAATCGGTGAAGTGTCCCTTTTAGAAATGTAATGCTTTGCTATTTACTTTCAAGTCACAAATAGCACTTGTATTACTGTTTGCACACTAAACTGTTTTTTTTTTTTTTTGCAGATATCAGAGAGTCAGATGTGACCGTGGACTTCCTTGAAGTTTCTGCCTGGAATGGTAGTGTGTCGAAGATTAATCTGGTACTCTGACACATGATGCATAATTCAAATATTCTATATTACAATTCCATAATATCATAATTTTGTTATGTTAAGTGTATATTTTTGCCACACACAAGAGGGAGACTTGACACCCATAAGTCAGTAAACTTGTTTTTTTCCTCCTGAAGGATTTGTGCCTTAACAAAAATCTTGTATTATTAATAAATAAGAGTTTGACACCATTAATGTGTCCCAATAAACTCTGCGTCTGTGATCACCAGAATCATTAAAATTTGTGTATGCACCTAACCAGTGGTTGACTATAGATTCAATGCAGATTGGGTGGACAAAATGAAGATTGAACCCCACTCCTATACCATGGCTCCTGGACAACCTATCTGACATGGCTAATACATTAGCTTTGTCCCATGATTAACTACTTCTACTGTAGTCCGTTCCTCTTCCATTTTCTTTTATTAAATGAAGCTTTGGTGCAACACTGCACAAGACCTGTCTGTATATCTGCTCTACATGGGAAATGCACCGACAGAGAAGGAAGAGGACAACTTGCCAAGTAATTGACCTAAATCTCCATGAGGTAAACTGATCCTGGCGTGTGTAAGAGAGAGGGCCTGGCGTCTCACGCCTGAGATGAAGTTACTTACTTAACACTCATTAAGTGCAGGGCCATATATCTGTCAGTAGGTGTCTCCGGTCCTACACACACACACACACACACACACACACACACACACCTCCTTACCCTCTGTACCATCATGTCACACTAATTGCCAGGCTATTGTAGCTATTGCTGTTGGCACATTTGTTAACCACCAACCTCTTACCTGGCCGTGTGTCAAGGTGACAGCCAGATAGGATACAGGGCTTTCTTCTCAGCCAGGTAGGATATAGTTCTTCTTTGACCTCAAACAGGGCACAGGACCCAATTCTTTCAGACAGACAGAATACTGTTCTCAGGACTCAGGCAGGACTGTTCTCCCAGACAAGTATAGGATGCAGGACTCAGTTCTCTCAGACAGGTAGGATGCAGGACTCAGTTCTCTCAGACAGGTAGGATGCAGGACTCAGTTCTCTCAGGTACACAGTAAAAAACATAGTGTAAATTTTACTCTTAAAGAGTTGAATTTAACTCTGTGTCAGATAACATGTGGTCCCACCCTAAATTAGTGTAAAATTTACTCTGTAGCCAGTGTAAGATTTTCAGAGTTAATTTTACTCTATTTTGTGTCAAAATTAACAATGAAATGTGTAAAAGCATTTAACACTGTGATATTTCTCTACATAGAGTAGTTTCCACTCTAAATAGGCTATTCTTAAAATACACTATATAGTGTATATTTACTTTATTTCATTTTATTTGCAATGAAATAGCAATGTTTTTAACTGCTATAATATAAGACAACACACACCATCAGGTTCTGTAGCACCATTTATTTCCTGATAACTCCTCAGAGATAAAAAATATGGGACAACGTACATAGTGGTGTCATTCTCTTCATTTTCTGCACAATATCCTCCATAGAGGTCACAAAAGAATTAACAGTAGACTGGGCTACACCTGCTGCCTTTAAATCTGAAATGAGAGGCACAACTATGTTCTGACGTTAATGCTGGCTCTGACTCAAGCTCAGCCTCACATGGCTCTTCGGCGGGATTAACATTACTACCATCAAGAACACTTTGACAATGTGGTGGTTCAGCTTCAACAATAACATTCACATAACACTTACTCAGATGCTTCCTAAGACCATAAAAACTATTGAAAAAACTTGAGCGTCCCACTAGGCCACATTGAAGATGAAGAGTCCTTCCCGTACAGAGTCCATGTATTATTTTGAGGTGCTTAGACTGTTTGCTTCACCAAGGACATTGCTGCAAAGAAAGCACCTCATTGTTTAATTTCAAGAGTGCCTAACGCACCATTCTTGCTCGCAACTCTGCAATTCTTGGCGTTTCCTTAGTTTTCCCCACGTCAATGTTGAAAATGGAAGTTTGCAGAAAAGTGAAAAAGTTGTTCAAGACAGGACTGTAAGATGTACCAAACACATAATGGGCCTTGAAGAGCTCATCCAGGGCTCCGACTGAGGTGGTGGCTTGGCAGGGAAGTGCATGCTTGTCGATGGCAATGAAGAAAGAGTGAATGCTGCTTTTTATGGGTCCCTGAGCAAGGAGGTAGGGCTGCCTGCTTTGAGCGATGTTGTCCAGATGCTGCTGCACGCTTGTTCCCGTCTATAACAAAACACATTCAACAACACTATTTATTAGATCAATATTATGAGATCACTCCAATCTCTAAACAATTTAAGGATTCAAGAATTGTATGTCACATGCATAGAATTGCCTGCGTAAAACACATGCAGTGAAATTGTAAGGTTCTCCAGAAGAGAGAAAGGTTCAAATGGAAGAGTGCTGTGTGTGGGATAGGTGCTTGTAGTAGTATGCGGTGTATAACGTTGGTGTGTAGGAGGGTGTGTGTGTGTGTCGTAGAAAGTGGAGTGATGACAGAAATGAGAGATAAAATGTTACAATGATGTTTGAGGGGATGCACGGCTGCAGTGTGTGTGTTTTGGGGGGGGGGGGGGGGGGGTGAGTGTAGGGTAGTGGAGTGTGGGTGGGGTAGAGTTGGGGTGTGTGTATGTGTGTGTGTGTGTGTGTGTGTGTGATAGTAAAATTATGTTTGAGGGGGGTGTGGTGTTGATGGCTGGGTGTGGGTGGGGGCTAGTGGAATGATTGAGGGTATGTGGTGAGGGTTGGAATGATGTCTGAGGGTGTGTGGTGTTAGCAGGGGTTGGGTGGGTAGTGGAGTGATGTTTGAGGGTGTGTGTTTGGAGTGTGAGGTGTTGTTGGCAGGGGTGGGTGGTGGTGGGAGGGATGAGGTTTGATAAATGTCTAGTGTACCTTTAGGAATTTGATGAGGTGATCAACTGCATTAGATGCTGATATCCTCCCTGGCCTCTTTTGTCCCTGTGCAGATGGTGGTAGCAGATGTAGCAGCAGTATGATGGTAGACATGTCACTGTCCCAGCCTAGAGGCCAACCAGTATCAGGTTAACATTATGCCTTAATTTTCCACCATCCTCAATATACTGTATTAAGCAACATGCTTCTCCACATTCAAAGACTTACCATTTTCAACTTCAGTAGTTGTCTCAGCGTTGCGCATCAAATCAAGAAGGTCTGTAGAGGGGACCAGTCCATGGCTTTCCTTAATGACTCCTGCTTTGAAAGTGGTAGGCCACCTCTCCAGGAACTTGTTGGCAGTCTGCTCACCAAACATCAGTCTAAAATCTTGTTCTATCTGTAGTTTGAAAAAGAAAACAAGAAGAAAAGGAGGACAACCTGAGTTAGTACCTTGTGCTACATTTGACAAAATTCAATACATTATACAGTATTCAATGAATGTAGATGCCATACCAGTCCTGGTGTGTCTAGGAACCGTGGAAATACTGAGAAGACCTCTGCTGATTTGTCATCATCATTGACCATGGCGTGGCGGTATATGAAAGTGACTTTCATCTTTTCACGGATGGTCTCCTCATCAGCAGTGTGTCTCAACAAAGCGATAGCGCATTCCACTTCCTCGTCAGTCAGGACTTTGTCGGCAGGAAAGGGTCTAGTACGCCCATGGCCTGGCCCACCCACTTTAGAACAAGACAATTTTGTTGTTGCTGTTTATAACTACACAGTTTTATATTATCCTTTAAACACATTTCACAGGTTGATAATTCCACCTCATGATAAATATTACCTTTAAGAGATTCACTAACTGCTGGACCTCTTTCCTCAGCAGCTTTTCGTTGAATTGTCTTCAACCGCCATGCAAGGTAGCCTGAACCACTTTCTGGATCGTAGTAATGTTCCTATGTATAATGTATGCACAGTGTGATACATTCATATGATCTCTGAGCTTTGGATAAAGGCATCTATCAAATGCATAAATGTAAATGTATATCTCAGCAGTTCGAAGGGAAAATATATTTTAAAACCTTTACTCACATAGCCATTCTGTGAATATGGGTCTTCAAGATATGGAAACAGAGCGACAATCCCCTGTGCATACATCACTTTTACACTCCGGGGCGGAGATGTCCTGGTGTATTCAATAATCAACATTCATAGACAGCACTGAACAACATACCTAAACAATAATTGCAATGTTTAAACAATGTCTCATGATAAAATAATTGATCCATACATACCCATGTGTTTCCGTCATCTCTGCAGTAAGTATGTTGATGAACTGTCTTCTGGTTGAATCTGAAATTGATTTTGTTTTCGCATACTCCGCCATGATACGGTCACCTCCAGGCTTTGTCGTCAAGATTTTTTCAATCAGCTAAGAGATAAAATGTGCAGTATTGTATTTTGAAAAATACTTGGAAATATCAAAACAAATACGATGCACCTCAAATTAAACATGTGAATCAAACTCCCCACACACACACAACTCACAGCTTTTGCTTCGTAGTTGATGCGGCAAGGCCTTTTAGGTTGACTTCCTTCGGCTGCAACTGGCTCCTCAGCTGGGTCACTCAACGAGAAGTTGAGGATCACTGTGTCGTCAGATGCAATAGAGCATGGAGATGGCGTGGACTGAGGGTTACCTGAGCATTGGGAAATAAGAACACAATTACATAGTTCAACACTTCAACTTCAACGATGTGTGTGTAGTGTTATGCAGGTAGACAGCAATTACCAGGTGCTTCATTGGCCAATGAAACCAGGAAAGGTCCATGGAACTCTTTTACGATCTCCTCAAAAACCTCACAGTCCACCTCTGTGTAAGACGGGTCATAAACCTTGATGTCCAACCGTCTGTCTTCAGCGATGTTAAATTTTAGACTCACTAGAGTAAAAGAAAGAAACAGAGCACAAAATGTTCTGATGAGAAATAATTGCAACATGCCACCACTTGACTAGGCTACTTTCAATCCAAATTTAGCGACTTACCTTCTCTCAAGAAATCACCGAATGTTAGTTCAGGCAGCTTGATGTACTTCTGCACTCCTCCAAAGGAGACACGCAGCAGCATTTTCTGTTAAATTTAAATCTAAGGAAGGTTGAATAACTGTTAATATCCATCAAAATATTCTCTAGAATCAGAGCAAAGTCATTAGAAAACGCTAACGGTCTAATAAACACGCACAGACTTATGACAATAGGTTAATTTACAGGGTGCTATAAACTTGTTAGCTGAGATTATAACCTCCTATCTTTCTAATGACGCCATTCAGCAATAATTTGTTGAAATTACTCTCAATGTCTGGTTTCAGACAGGCACAAATTAAGCACGAGAACATAACATCTTGCAAATTATTTCAATTTGGGCAGAAACCACGTTGTCAAGCTAACTTGCTAGCAGCTAACATTTTGGTAGCTACGTTAACCCAACAACTTCAATTATCACTAACCCATACATTGCACGGTATTAAGTAAATAAAGTCTGAAATGTGTCATTTAAAATAATTTCGTCATCAACGGTATTTCTTCTAAGTTCTTGACGTGGTGTTGCAGTCGAATGCATCTGAACTTGAAGTCAGTGCATATTGGTTAGCTAACTAGCATCTATGCATGGCTAACTTAACGATTAGCTAACTACGTCTATGCATGGCTAAATTAACTTCATACGCCTAGTACCATCGTCAATGTATTGCAAAAATTAGTCGTTAGTGGAAACATATCTAGCTAGATGGTGAAAACCTACAAATGTTCAAACAAACTTACCACCGACGATAGGTCTAGTGGGGGAGAGACGATTTCCAAGCAACGTGCCAGCCCGGCCAGCTCAAGCTCCAGTTCAATTCTAGAACTTTCGCGGGGAATCATCACCATGTAGAGTAGATTTTGTCATTGTGTGCATGTTGGACTTAACTCTCACTTTTGACACTACTGTTTGGACGATTTTACTCTGTGTATTGTTATAACTACTCTATCCAGAGTAAAATAGGTTTACTCTGCAATAATGACACTCCATTTTTTACTGTGTAGGATACAGAAATCTGACATCAGAGGTAAGCCATTAAAAATAATCACTATCTATACATACCCACAGACAGACTGAGCCTGTAGATCACCTGATCTGCACACTGAACACTGCACCAGTCAGTTCCTCTTCATTGTTCCTTACCTGCTCCTCCCATAGCTTGCCCTCTTATCTTTTGGTAAAGACGAAATCACCCTACATAATCCATACCCATGAAGCATTATTATCATACCTATATGAGTTGGGCTTGACCCTCAAGGGCGCAGGAGTATTAATTACAGGAGCCATAATTGTTTATTGTATTTTGTGTACTTGTTAAATGGGGTTGCCTTGACCTACTGCAGTGAGGAACCATGTCTCATGACACAGAGTTTGACAAGATTTGGGAAAGATTCTTGAAAGATTGTAGTCTTTTGAGTAATGCTTGAATGAGGGGCATTAGTGGAAAGACTACAATATTTCAAGAATCTTTCCCAGATCTTGTCAAAGTCTGTCAGTGTAAGACAGGCTTGAGTTGTCTACATGATTGCATGTACTGGGAATTTGTAGACTTTCTGGAATGTTGCACTGTGCCTTTAAGAGCTGTGTCCACACAAATCCAGGAAGAATCCCAAGCACACTCCCACAATTATGGTGACATATTTTTGATTATTTATTGATTTGTTTTGTTTATCTACCTGTTGGGGGTTTTGTAAGTCTTGGTTTATTGGTTTGTTTTGGTTTATTGGTTTGTTTAAAAAGAAAGAGTAGACTCAAGTACCACACCCCAGTCCAGTTGGTGGCGGTAATGCATCATTAACGTTAGTTGCCAACCACCAAGAAAAAGAAGAAAAAGCACACTCCCACTTTTTCTGGAGAAACAAAACCTTCCTAACTTTCCTTGCAGACAGGAGGTGTGACTATGAGAAGGGAAAAATGACAAGTGCTTCAGTGTTGGATGAGTTAAGCTGTTCAATCTGTCTAGATCTACTGAAGGACCCGGTAACTGTTGCCTGTGGACACAGTTTCTGTTTGAAGTGCATTAAAGGCTGCTGGGATCAAGAAGACCAGAAGGGTGTTTACAGCTGCCCCCAGTGCAGACAGACCTTCACTCCAAGGCCTGTGCTGGGAAGAAACACAATGCTGACTAAAGTTCTAGAGAAGCTGAAGAAGACTGATCTGCAGTCTGATGTTAAGGCTCCTTCCTATGCCGGACCAGACGATGTGGAGTGTGATTTCTGTACTGGGAGAAAACATAAAGCCATCAAGTCATGTCTAACATGCCTGGTTTCTTATTGTGAAGCTCACATTCAGCCTCACTATGAAGTACCTCGTTTTAGCAAGCACAAGCTGGTGAATGCCACCTCACTACAGGAGAAGATCTGCTCTCAGCATGACAGGATCATTGAGGTGTTTTGTCGCACAGACCAGAGGTTAATCTGTGTGATGTGTTCCATGGACAACCACGACTGGCATAGAACAGTCTCAGCTGCAGCAGAATGGACTGAGAAGCAGGTTAGTGACCCCCTGTCTGTTTCTCTCTATCAGAAACACCATGAGTCTGTTTCCCATTGAATTACGCCAAGTCCTGGACTGATTTGCGGTGATTAAAAGTAAATCAGTTATAGTTATCAGTTACAGTAAATATGCCTGACTGGTTTACAACAGGTTCCTGTTCTGTAGTAAGCTAAATGCAAAGATCACACCCCAAACACATACTGTTCATAATCACATCAACAATGCAAATGCAAAACATACAGTAACTAAAGTACTCTAAATACTATAATAGACTTGTATGTACATCTATCTACACAGAAAACACTGCTGCAGATGAAGGGGGATAGCCAGAGTCAGATCCAGCAGAAGGAGAAGGAGGTGGTGGAGGTGAAACAAGCTCTGAAGTCTCTGCAGGTGACTAAAAAACATGGTGGTTATAAACTCTTTGTTTTGCACTTTGTCTCTCCTCAACAGTCTGTGGAACAAGGCTCCCATTTGTGAGCAATTTTAGTTCCGATTTTCTGTACAGAAATGATGGACATGTGACATATCTGTCATGGAAATGTATCTTTAATGTATCCATTTATGCATCTTTGGATTTCTGTTGGCTGGGGAATCTTTTGCAGATTGAACATGATCTGATGAATCTCCCCCATCAGGCCTTTACACAACAAGCTGTTGTGGACACTGAGAGGATCTTCACTGAGCTGATCAGCTTCATGGAGGAAAAGCGTTCTGAGGTGACCAAGTCGATCAGAGCTCAGGAGAGGGCAGAGGTGAGTCGAGCTGAAGGACTCCTGGAGCAGCTGGAGCTGGAGATCACTAAACTGAAGAGCAGAGATGCTGAGGTGGAGAAACTTCAGCCAATAGAAGACCCCGTTGATTTCATTCAGGTAACTAAGGGTGTTTTCACACCTGGTCCCCATTAAAAGAACCAAACTCAGTCCTCTAAGGGCGCTTTCGCACCACTAGTTCGATTATTTGGTCTGCTTCAGGCAGTGAAATTGTTATTATGTAGCATATACGGTAGACTCCAGTGAGGTCCGCTTTCACACCAGAAAACGAACCAAAAATTGGCCTGATTGATTTTTCCTGTTTATCTGTTTATGTTTATCTTCCGGTAGAAATCGGCGCCAATTTTGACTCACTATTTTGACCTACAGTCTATGGTTTGGACCCCCAGTTCGCGTTCTCACCAGAGGGACCGCACCAGAGGTCGACTTTTGGTGCGGAGTCAAGCGGACCGAGACCTCGGTCTCGGTCCGCTTGTTTTGGTGCGCACCCGAGTGCGATTAATGCTTTCACACCAACGAAAACGAATCGAACTAAGAGGTTTTGGTACGAATGGACCGTTTGGTGCGCACCAAAAGATGTTGGTGTGAAAGCACCCTAAGGATGTTTTCACACCTGGTCCCCTATAAAGAACCAAACTCAGTCCTCTAAGGGTGTTTTCACACTTGGTCCCTTTCAGCCATCTAAACGAACTCAGATCGATGACTCAGCATTTTTTGCGCATATGTGAACACTCCAACCGTACCCAGACCCCTTTAAAACGAACCGAACTGAGACTACCTCGGGAGTCAGAACAAGTGTTCACAATGCCTGGATTAGGCGAACTGTACCGCTGACTTTTTAGCGAACCGTACTGAGACCACCTCCCGAGTGCTGAGTCATCGATCTGAGTTTGTTGGCTGAAAGAGACCAAGTGTGAAAACACCCTTAAGTTACTCTATTTTTCCTGTAGGACATTAGCCTCCTGCATTTTACACATCTGGGGCAGTGTACACACACACACTTGGAGCATTTAAGCTCACCAGGAGCACACACACACACACTAGGAGCACACACACACTAGCTCACACACACACACACACACACACCTGGAGCAGTGAGCAGCCCTTACTCTGGTGCCTGGGGAGCAGTTCACTCACATTGTCCCTTCCAGTCAGGAAATGGATGGCCACAAATCCGATTCCCTACCCAGTAGGCCATGGATGCCCACAGGTAACACTATAGATCTTTAGGCTACTATATGGAAACTTAAATTATGGACTTTCTCAAGCTCATTACAACATGTCTTACAGCAGAGCAGACTCACCTTAGATGGGTAATTATCAAGTATGGGTATTATTAACTTCTCGTATTATAGCAGATACCTTGAAGTAGGGGCTTCCAGGCATACTCTCTTGAAGTAGGGGCTTCCAGGCGTACTCTCTTAAAGAAGAGGCTTCTCTCACTTCATACTTTCCAGAGTTTAGATCAAACAGTTTAGACGGTTAGTTTAGTTTATCTGTAGACATCAGAGGAAACTTCCGTATGGTCTCTGATCTCTTCCTTTGTTTCCCTTTAGAGTTTCCAGTCACACTTCACCCACCCATATGTGGCTAAGGCCCTTCCCCAGGTCACTTTTCAACCACAGTTCCTCTTCAGTGAAGTGATGACACTGGTGGTTCCGTCTCTGAAAAAGAAAACAGAAGAGTTTCTCTTGGCAATAAAAAAAGGTATTATTATTATTATTATTATTATTATTATTGTTATTGTTGTTGTTTTTGTTGTTATTATTATGGCAAAGGCCATAGCTACAGTACCTAGAAGTGGAGACCAGAGCAGGCTTCACATCTACAGGGTGTAGCCAGTGGTTTAGTTTGTGTTTAGTGGAATTCTCTATCTAGATGGCAGGGCAAAATGCCCACTCACAAGTATAAATACTAGCTCAAATGTGGTCACGTTATTGCCATTTTGCCAAAATGTTCAGTTAGGCACAGGCTACTGTATAAAAGACGCAGAACAGTCAGGAACCTGGCAGTCAGTGGCAGCAGTAATGCAACATGACAAAGATCCCACAGCACAGAATAAACACCAAAGACCAATAAAGGTCAACAGACTAAGGGCGTATTCACACCAGGAAGGTCCGTTAGTTCACTTACTTGGTCCGGACCAATTTTTTTTTCTTTTTTTCTTTTTTAGTGCGGTTCGCTTTCACACCGTGATAAATTGCAACCGGACCAGAATTTATAAACAAAAGCACATGTGCTAAGGTCGTTCAACCATTGGCTGGTAAACGTGTAGGTGGGGTGAAGAATAGGAAGCCAAAGTCAAAGTTGGCCCACGTAAATACTACTTTACGTGCGTACTGTACTCGTTATTATCCTAGCAATATAGTTTACAGTTACAGCTTTGCAGAAGTGCTTGAGCGTCAAGACCGTTTGATGCAAGTTTAACAATATCATGCTCGTAATTTTGCATCGACGAAGACGTGCAACAAAACAGCTGAGAAGAGCTCTCATGTGTGTCCAACATGCTAACAGCAGGCCTACGGAAGACGGAACGGGTAGGAGATGCAAAATCAAATTATTGTTGGCAAAAAAGCGTTAGCCCACTGCTGCTTACAGCTGTTGTGCGTCACGGAGCTATCCTACATTTCCCATAATGCGCAAAAACTACGGGAGCTCGTCAAATCCAAAAAAGGTAGATTTCTGTAACTGGGTCGGATCGAGGTCGGTCTGCTTTCACACCATAAACGAACCGCACCAGGGTTCGATAGGAACCGCTCCGAGACCACCTCCTCAGCTGGGTCTCGGTCCGCTTGTTTGGTCCGCACTAGAGTTCGAGTGATTGTATTCACACCAGTCAAAAAGGTCCGAACCAAGCAAGAAACGAACTTGAGTTCGTTTTAATCGAACTAAACAAGGCAGGTGTGAATACCTCCTAAATCTTTAATGTGGCGTGATAATTTAGTAGAGAGGATCTGAGGGATGGTGGCGAGTAATGACATGAACATGTTAAGCAGTTCTAATGAAAATAGAGCAAATGGTGTTGAGTTATTTCAAGATCACTCACTGGTCACACTGGGTACACCAGAGTTGTTCCCCCGTTTGCCTTCAGAATGGCCTTAATTACAGTGATTTTTAGATAGATAGATAGATAGATAGATAGATACTTTATTGATCCCCAAGGGGAAATTCAAAATCTCTGTTTCTTGAGGTCACGAGTACAGTGGGTATGAAAAAAAACGGTAGGCCTACTGGTTTTACCTGGCTTGAGTTGCTACAGCCAACAGCTAGCTGCCAGGCGGCTACAGTGAACGTGGAGGCTCATGAACACGACCTCATATGTAACAGGCTATGGTTTTGATTGTAACTCCTTCAATAGGGAAAGTAAATAACTGGGTGTAAAACTGTTTTGGAGATCACCAGTTCAGATAAAAGGCGAATGCAGATGCATATCGGCTATTCTGATAGTGTTAGTAGTAAAGCAAGGTTTAGTGGAATCCTGGTGTTGCACATGCAAGCAGATTCCTTCAGATGCGCTGATTACTCTTCAACGGAATGAAGGATGTCACTCTCATTGGTTAAACACACTCATAATTGAGAAGCATAAGTACAAAGCTTTTGAACAACGCACCTGGCATCTGGCGACTGAGAAACTGTAAGTAAAGGAAGAGGAAATTACACTGAGAGGGAGTTAAAGAAAATCAGCATGTCAGGTGCAGAAGTGATGTGTAATCTGTGCAGTTCATGAAACAAATGAAAACAACTTTCCAACATACAGTAGGCCTACTTGTTGCTAACATCTTTTGCCTCAATTATGCAACATGTCCATCTAATTCTTTGGCACTAGAGCGTTAGAGAAAACAGAGTAACAACTTCTGCTCCTTCTCCAGTCACAGATTTCAGGCCTGGGGACAGAATCCGAGTGAAGGCTTCCGTTGGAAAACCCAAGTGTAGCTGGAGAGGCGTCAGTCATAAAAGTGTGGGTGTAGTCAAATGTAAGACTCTTTCGGGTTTAATATTTAATCAAAAGTGTGGGTGTAGTCAAATGTAAGACTCTTTTGGTTTTAATCTTTAATCAAAAGTGTGGGTGTAGTCAAATGTAAGACTCTTTCGGTTTTAATATTTAATCTTGTCTAAAATGGTCATGCATGAATATGAGTAAATGAGTATTCACACCAAAAACGATAATGAACTATAACCATAATCATAACGATAAAAGCGCCCACACCGGCCAACAATAAGAAAATTCTCTCCTCATGTTAATGAATGTGATGGCTAGAATATTATGGGTTCTGATTGGCTGATAGCTTTTTATCGTTATCAAAATCGTTCTGAAAGTGATCAACAACGCTATCGTTCTTCATGTCGTTATCGTTATAGCTTATGTGTGAACGTTGTCATTCATATTAACGAGAGCGATATTTGTATACTAGTTATCGTTATAGTTATCGTTCTTGGTGTGAACGGCCCTTAAAGGGACACTTCACCGATTAGCATTAAGCTTTGTATTAGAAAACCAGTCATGTTTTTGAATGGTCGTGCATCATTCCCTCAGTTTGCCTTGAGATGGGAGAAATACGGATTTCAATGAAACCCATGACTAGGACTTCCTGCTTTCAATGATGTAAAATGATGATTTTTACATCATTGAAAGCAGGAAGTCCAACATTGAAATCCGTATTTCTCCCATGCATCTCAAGGCAAACTGAGGGAATGATGCACGACCATTCAAAAACATGACTGGTTTTCTAAAGATACAAAGCTTAATGCTAATCGGTGAAGTGTCCCTTTAAAGCTGATGTAGTTCAGCATCACTGACTCCGTTCTCTGTTGTGCTCCAGTTCTGGGTTCAGCGTACGTCTTTGTCAACTTTCCTGAATGCTCTGACTGGCATGGAGTCCCCTCGGAGATGGAGCTGGTCATCTGATGCATCACGTGGAGTGTTGTTCTGATCATGACTTGAGATTTTATGAGCTCTAATTTGTAAGAAAAAGAGAGATGTGCTGAAGATGCCCGTGTTACATTTCGCCTTGTAAAATGTATATGCCATATTTTGTTCAGCTATTTGCACTCAATAAAGACACTTTAAACACATTTATGACTGTGATGAAAAATAATTTCCCAAAATAATTGGAAAACAAAATGTTTGCTTGAAATATACTTGTACTTGAATAATCTAATGTAGTCTAATACATGTCTTCACAACAGTTAAACCATTAAAAAATAATCACTATCTATACACATACTCATGAACTGAACAAGTGCACCACCTGTGCAGAGATTAGGCTATACAGTAATTTTAGCTCCCCCCTTTTTATCTGGGCTTTTTGCTCTTTGTTCACTGTAAGCAATAATGTAAAACGTTTTCTGCTCTATTGAACAGCATTTCTGCTGCACCTCCTGTAGTAAACAGTAAAGGGGAAAAAACTGATTTGCTTTTTAGTGTAATGTTTTAGAATGTGAACATTTGTGGTGGTTAGTATATTTCACAAAATGTGAAAAATGATCCATTTGGTCAAGTGTGCTTTATAGGTGAGAGTGTGTTAAGAGTTTAGAAAAATCTGAAGTATGGGTAACCGCTTGTTAGCGATAGAAAAACAACACTGTAAATGGCTTGTTTCTTCATAGTCTCCTCTCCTATAGGTTTCCCTTGCAGTATGTCATCTCTGGTTCAGAGTCAGAATCAGCTCTAACTGTGCTTCTCTACTCTTACTGAGGCCTTCACTGGTAACATCCTCAGAGAGACTTCACTGTCAGTCCAAAAGTATGGAAACACTCTCTCAGTGAAAGTGTGTGTGAAAGTGTGTATGTGTGTGTTATTATTTTTTCCCCTTTCCTTATTGCAATGGAACCTTGGATCTTACCAAACTAGATCTAACAACTGGCTCACTCTCAGGGTCCCTAGTGTTCACTCAGAGCTTGGCAAAGCTGCTTTTCTTTTCGATGCCCCTAGCACCTGGAACGCTCTGCAACAAATTTTAAAGCTAGAGCTATTGCCTTCTGCTAATGTATTTAAGCAATTAGTGTCACATCTCTGCTCATCAACTTGTAACTGTTTTTAGTTTTTTAGTTTATTACTTCTTTTACTTATTTTATTTGTTTTATATATTTGTTTTATTCATTTTATATATATATATATATATATATTTGAAATGATATATTTTAAAAAATTAAATGTGTTTATATGTCCCTTCTATTGTTTTATTTTTTTTTTATTAATGCACGACCTTTTCTTGTAAACTCGTCGTCATTGTAAATGAGGGAAACCTCAATGCCCTACGAGTATAAATAAAGGTTTGAAATGAAATTATCAGGGTCAGAGAATGACAGCTCTCCTCTGTCCCAGTCCAGCTGCACTCTGATCCTCTGGAGTTTCTGCTGCACTGTGAGGAGAGTGGAGGGCTGAGGAGGAGAATGTGCTGCATATTCAGCACTGTAATACCTCACAAACCACAGTCCACTCATGGAGTAGTAGTTTCCCTTCATCTGGAGAGACTCTGCCATCACACCCACATCCCACATTGTGTTCTCCCCAACCTCCACATCCCAGTAGTGAGTCCCGGAGTTAAAGCCTTCAGAGCCCAGGACATCAGCATACTCATCAAATCTCTCTGGGTTATAAGGAAGATATTTCTCAACACCCCATCTCATGCTGGTCAGATCCTCAGACAGGATGAGTCGTGGGTGTGCAGTGTTGGGATCCAGAGTCACAGGAGCTGCAGAGAGAAAGAACACACACAAGAGCTGAACACTGAGTGATGTGTGATGAGGATGTGAATAATGGTCATTATTAGTGATTTTAGTATATTTTCACTACTCACTCTCTCTCTCTCTCACACACACACACACACACACAAACACACAGCAGCACTGTCTGATCACACACTAGGCCATAGAGTTTGATCTTCGCTTTTCTTAAGCTCTTGTTTTTGAGCTTCACTCTCATACTTTCTTTCCAACATTTTCTCACTGAACTGAAATGTGAATGACGTATTTTAAAAACAAATTATAAAGTTTAATGTTCATTCTCTTATATACATTTTGATTTATTATTACTATTACTGATTCACGTCACAGCTATAGTTCCGCTCTGGCTCGTCACGTGACTAAATTCAAGATGGCAGCGAACGGTAAACTTTCGGAAGTGACTGCCTGAATAAACCGTCATGTAAGTAAACCACCAGTGCTTTTTCAAAGTTCTCGATGTCTCGTTTTAAATGTCAGGGCCCTCAGAAGTCTACCAATAAAGTGTGGAGCTACTTTGAGCCTCATAAATGGTGTAAAACAGTGATTTATTTGCATGGCTAAGCCGATGCCCGATGCACCCCCATTGAAAACCTGTTGGTAGCATCGGCTAACTAGCGGCAGATTTCTGAGTGCAGGGGGCAGGTCGAGATCAGCTCTGAGACAAACGCTCACACTCGGTATCATGTTTCAACACACTTAAAGGTTGGGTACGGAATTCGCAAAACGGCCGACAGATTTTTAATACATACAAGCTCAAGTCCCGCCCTCCATGCACCAACGAAAGTTATGCGCGAGAGCGAGCCAGGCTAAATGAAATGCCAGCCTGGCGTCTACAGCACTATGAGCTCTAGTCTCCATACAATCGCCCATATCAACCCCAATTACATTCTTTATTCGCCTCCAAAGGGTTGTAGGTAATAGTTCCACAAATCAGACAAGGCAGATGATATTATAGCCTACATTATGGTAAAAGCACCTTAGTCTACCAGCCCTTTCGTTCGGAAATTCTAAAACAACGATGCATTTTAATACACCAAAATAACATTTGATATAGCCTACCTTACATCTTTCAGTAGCGATAGGTGTGTATACTTGAACAGAATCTGGTTTGGTTCTTACCAGGGCGTTTATCTTCTGAAATGTCCGAGTTTAGTGCTGGCCCGCTGGTTCGCCTATTCCACTGTAGCTCCAAGCGGTTAAGTTTCGATTTCATGTTTACAACACTCTTCGAGTCACGGTAAAATGTAATTTTTGCTACATAGCTTATTTATTGCGTGGGTGATTGAGTTTCCGTAGGTATCCGCTGCCTTAGTATGTATAGAAATGAAGTGACACATACAACTTGAGGGGAACATTATGGGACGTGTAGCAGGCCTAGTTTCGTTTCAGCACTGACTCGCGGTCAGCTTTCGTGCTATGTGCACGAACGGGTTGCGCGTGCGGGGGGGGGGGAGGGGAAGGAGGAAGAGGAAGACCGTTAGATTGACAAATGAGCTGTGAAATGATGGTATGGGGTTTAGAATACTATTGGCTGGAGTTTTTCGAGCCCTGCCCGTTCCGCAGATGATTGACATGTTTAATTTCCATTTCAGTGCTTCCAACTCAGTGGCTGTAAGTGGGTCAGGAATAGGATTTCAAGTGATTTTGCAAAAATGACCAAAAAAAGCTCATTCCTTACCCTACCTTTAAGTCAATATCACACCGAAATTCTCCTTTAAGTTATAAGTTGTGTGTTTGATGCAATCATACAGTATCTGACATATGAAGCTTCATTGTTAAATACTACCATTAAATTATGTATATGAATTTCTTTTAATTTCATTGAATTCCAATTTGTAATTGTAATTCTTCATTGAATTGTCAATCTCAATTAAATTCTGAATTTTGCAAGCTGGATAAGGACATTATGACACAATACCATTCTCAGATCACACATACTGTCAGAGACGGCAGACACTACCAGTCTCTGATCACACACACACACACACACACACACACACACACACACACACACGCAATCTTTGATCTCTTTGAATCTCTCCTCATTCCTAACATTGCTTATATGTGTTTGGTTATGTGAAAACAGCAGACTACTCACTGTACTGAACAATTTCCTGCATCTTCTCCCAGACTCTGAACTTCAGGTTACCCAGGTACTTTGCCACATTGATCAGAGTTCCTGAAACCCTCTCTGGATCCTGCAGTGTGCACTGGGCTCTGGAATAACATTCAGGAGTCAGTGCTGCTGTGGGTTTGGGTTCAGAACCACAGAGAAGAGAGAGACAGGAGGCAGATCACTCACCTTTCCACTGTGCTCTTGTAGTTCTGGAAAATAAGAATTGAAAGAATATGTCGGACATCATTGATATATTTAGGTCTTTGTATATTTTTATTCATCATTCATGTGAGTGGCATGAGCAGGTCAACATATTACAGGCAGAGTTTTTTTTTTTTTTTTTTTTTTAATCATTACAGCAGATCTAACACTCATTATACAGAGAGTGGATGGTCCATACCTGCAGGAATGTGATGTCATCAGCTCCCATCTCCTTCTCTATGGCTCTGATGGTGTCTGAAAGAGATGAGATCTCTCTGCTCATCTTCTCAATCTTCTCCTTCATCCTCTGACTCTTCTGCTCCTCTTCCTCCCTCAGTGTAGTTATCCTGGCTGCCTCTTCATCTCGTAGAAACTGGTGAAGCTTCTCAAACTCATGCTTGATCTGCCTCTCTGTGTGTTGAGCCTGAGTCTAAACAAACAAAAAATCTAAAAATAAATGTAACGCAAAGCGGTATAAAATATGACCGTCCCTCAGTCCTGCACATTGTCTCCGCAAAAATAAATCACGCGTGTCAAATTCTTTCTATCTCCTACTCCATCCTGCAACTTTTATGTATGAAAATGAGTGTGTGCATGTGTGCACTTGCTTTTGTGTATGTGTGCTTCTCTGTCTGTGAGTTTTCACTTGTGACTGTGTGGGGTGGGGGTAATGGGGTGTGTGTGTGTGTGTGTGCGCGCGCATGTGCTTGCCTGCATCAAAAAGTACAATTGCCGGCATTAAAAGTACAATTACTTTATCAAATAATCCAGATCTCACCTTAATATGTTCTGCTGTTTGGTCACAGATGAGTTTAACATATCCAAAGGTCTCCAGTTTCTTCTGTAAGGGCTGCAGTTGGATCTTCAGCTCCTCCTGGAATGAATGAACATAATGTCTATGCATTATACACAGTATACAATTTCCACATTCATTTTGCTTTTGCCTTTTATCTCTTCACATCTCTCCCTTGATGCCTAACACCATATTTTCTACATGTCGTGTTGCCCCCATGCTATCACCATATCAGTCCTGAGTCTACACACACACAGCGCTTAATTTGAGGAGGAACATGTTCCGCCACCTCCGAAGTTAGATCCGGAACCTTCTTTATTGGATCCGGCACCTCCTGTGTCACATGAAAAATGAATCGCCTATTTAAAGAAAATTGGGTAAAATTGTTTATGCATAGGTTAATTACACAACATAACAAACTGCAAGAGATTTGCAAAACAGTGGTGACATCAACGTTTAGTTTCTGTTAGAGAACGTTTAAGTTCGCGGGTTAGGGTTTAAGTTCTTGGGTTAGGGTTTAAGTTCTAGGGTTAGGGTTTAAGTCTGCTGTGACTGAGAGGGAGTGAATCAGAGAATCTCAGCTCAGGTCTGGATGTTGTGCAGCAGTCATCAGTTGTAACAGGAGGGTGTAGTGCCATCTACTGGTGCATTAAAGGCATTACATTCCCTTCTGCCATGACTCATCATGAATCCACTACATTATGGGTGAACAGATCAAGATACATGTTTTTTTTTAGAGTCCATCAGCAGTAGGCCTAGAGTATATTCTTACCTTACGATCCTGTGCTACTTCATCCATGGGACTAAAAGTGTGATTTTTATGTTTCTTTGATGCCTGACACAACAAACACACAGGCTGTTTATCCTCCAGACAGAAGAGCTTGAGTTTCTCACTGTGCAGACTGCAGAGCACCTCCGACTCTGCTGAAGCCTTCTGACTTCTCTGCAGTAAGAACGTCTCGCACAAGTTCTTCAAGTGGAGGCTGAGTGGAGGTTTGCCATCTGAAGACTTTGTCCTGCAGCCTGGACACTCTGCAGATCCCTTAGTGTCCCAGAACTGCTGCAGGCACACTTTACTGTACACACTGTGACTACAGGACAGAACAACAGGGTTCGCTGGGCAGCCAGATAATGACGCCTAAAATGCGGCCGCACTGACAACTGTTCATGACTGACAGCATAGACGTAGAGTGTAGGGAGCGAGCAACTCCACCCAATATGCAGTTACATCCTCATTCAGGGAAGAGCGAAAGGGGAGGGAGGTGTTGTTCTTAAAGGGACAGGGCTTACATTTCCCACCATGGTATGTTCTGTGTGTGCTAAAGGTGCATTTGTTAGGTTGTAGGATCCTAATTCCCAGGCTGCCATTCCTTTCAATCATATGTGGAATCTTGATTAGCAACTAAGTGTGGGCCTACTGTCACATGTTTGTCCAAGGTCCACAGAAGTTAGCTTGGACCAGGAAATGTAATCAAATGTATTGTCATGTCTTGATTGATTGACTCTAGTGGTTTCACTACAACAATGGCCTGGGTTTCATACTCATCATGTGATCTCCAATCATGTAACCCCTCTCAATGTCACGAACTGGGTGGCCTGTTTAAGGGAAGTAAACACATTATACCTGAAGTCACCCTGTTGTCAGGGCTTCCACACCCCAGGTACTGTATGTAGTCATCATCCTCTGAGCTGGTACAGTATGTTCATTTTCTGACTGTTTTGTATGATAGCCTAAGTATTCCTTTAACACTTGGAGGTCCAGGGCCTTTTCAGGCACTTTGAGGCAGTCTGCTATACCTTGAGATTTTTAAGTTTTTCATCTAATTAAAAACACCTATGCAAAAGTGGCACATATTCTAGAGGTCCTCCACAAGAATTATATGAGAGTAAAGTGGATGTAATGAAAATATTTTTATTTATTTTTTTTATCATAATTCAGTGTAAACAGAACTATTTAAAAACTATTTTCAAAGTACAAAGGTCAAAGGTCAAAAACACACTATAGATATATCTAGACTTTTGAAGTTTGTACCTTGAAAACAACGGTGTTAGCTCCATAAAAGTAAAAAGAACATTAAAAAAAATGTTATGTAGGCCTAGTTTTACTACAAATGGGAAAAAAGTCAGACTAATGGGTAACTTTCAAATGCAAATTAAGGGCAATGGGCTTTTTTAATGGGCCTGCTGCAGGTGAGAGGACTGAAATCCGAGGATTTTCTTTTAGTGTTTTTACAAAGTGCCATTGATACATTCTCTTTTAAAACATATATGAAACTAGTTGATGAAAGGATTCTAATGGTGCCACTTATATGTTTTGTCACGGCTTTGCCTGGCTCCTCCTCCTGTTTGTCCTACGTCTGTCTCCTACAGGTGAGCTGGGCGCAGGTGTTTGGAGTCGCATTAATTACTTCCTGGTTTGGGCCTTTAAAAGAGTTCTCCCGACGAGGCTGGAGGTCGACCGCCGCTGCTCTGTCTCTCCCGCACCGACTTAGGATTTTGCTTTGCTTATTCATTGCACCTCATACTGATTGCATACACTTTTATTTTCCAAGTTCAACTCCACTACTGACGTTACTTAAACCTATTCTGTTCAATTCTATTTATTTAATAAATCTAATATATATCGCTACTCCGCGTGTGCCTTTCCCTATACTCTGTTGCTTGCTTTGAGCCAGGCTTGTAACAGTTTCTAGTATAAAAACTCACAGAGATTCAGATGTGTGCTTGGAACAGTTTTTCAAATCCCCGGGTAACTTTCATATCATGTATTTAGATGAACTTCTATGTTTGTATGAGTAACTTGTACCTGACAAATAAATTGGTATGTTCTGATCCGCATAGCCTCCCTATGTACTTATATGTTCACATCCAATATAACAGCAGTGTGTGGACAGCACCATCTACTGGTACATTAAAGGCATTACAATCCCTTCTGCCATGACTGTCGTGAATCCACTATGAGTAAATAGATCAAGATGTGTTTTAGATCTCATCACCAGTATTTCCAGAGTAGAATCTTACCCTACGCTCCTGTGCTGCTTCATCAATAGTGTGGAACGAGTGGCCGTTGTGTTTTTTGGAGGCTCGACACACCACACACACAGGCTGTTTATCCTCCTCACAGAAGAGCTTGAGTTTCTCACTGTGCAGACTGCAGAGCACTTCGAAGCACACAGGACCGCTGTAATCCATATCTGACAGAGAAGACATTTCCTCCTAAATTTCACGCCTGACCAACTTTACTTACACTTCACAGTACCTAACTGTTAATGTTATTCCTAACTAACCTATAACGTAACTCTGCAACTAACTCATACTCTGCTAAACATGCACAAAGCTTCTTTTCCAATCTTTGCCTGTAGCCTAATCTGTACTAAACTATTAATTTTTTTTAAAAGAGAACTAACAACAGCCTTTCTCCGTCTCTCCCCTGTGTTTCCCAGTTAGTAAGTTTGTGGGTGGGGCTTCAGTAAAGGACTCTTACTGATCAGTCATGTAGAGCCAGTTCCTCTGTCACTCTTGGCACTGAAGTCACTCCAGTCAGGAGAATGACCACCTGCTGTCTAGAATGACAGCAAACTCGGATGTCTGAGTCACTGTAGTTTTATACACAGGGTTAAGATGATATTTCCTGCTTGGCCTTATGCCTATCGCACCTCCTCCAGTGCACTTGTTTCGCCCCCTACTAGCCAGTACATCTCCCCGCCACTCCTTGCTTCTGACCCTATTGGGGTGTCTGTCCCCATCTGCTGTCCTTCCTCCTTAACCACAGCCAGTAGTTCGCCTCCTCTGCCTCCTTTCCTGATCCTTTCGCTGATCTAGCTGCTTGGGATGGCTTACTGTTTGTGTGGCTGAAGTGGGGACAGTGTGTCTTCCATTGTTGCTTCCATCTCTTGTCCACCTTCCTCTGCTGCTGCCCTTCCTGCACTGTCGGGTCCTGCTGCACTATGCTTTTCTCCCTGGCTGTGGGTCCCTTTCGTCTGACCTGCCGAAGCACTGCAATTGTGCTGTCCCGTCCGGGCCACCTACACTTTGTCCTTCCTTGATGGTATGCAAGCCTCTGAGCGAAGTCACTTTTTGCCACCCACAACTGCACTTCCGGTGGGAACTTCTCGTTACCTTTATCCGTTCCGTTCGTTACCGTTTCATCCGTCCTGGTAGGCCCTTCTTCCACCCCGCCTCTCGGAGGGCCTTCGGGTTCTTTTCTCTTGTTTGTTTCCGTAGTCAGTAAGGATGGCTCCCACTTGGGTGACTAACCGCCCACTCCTGGAAATCTAAATCTTAATTTAATGTAGAAGACTCGAAATGAATGAAGTTGGATGAGTTCATCATGGCTGCAAGGCATAATAAACTGGTCGCTTTTATTGGTGAATATTATGCATCTCACACATGCGCACACACACACACACACACACACACACACACACACCTCCCTTAGAAAAGAAATCATAATAAATATCATGCAAAGTTGGAATGTCAGGTTTGATGAATTTACTGATTAAAAAAGCAAGCACATAAAAGACCACAGACACACAGAAAGCGTTGTGACTGCACATTCAAAATGTGTGTTGCTCCCAGAGTCTGGCATTCCCATATAATCTGCACTACTGTAAGACGAGGCTTGATGAGGTCTCACTGGGATGGTCAAATAGCTCTGTTTCTTCATAGCCTCCTCTCCTAGAGGTTTCAGATCTAACTGTGCTGTACTGAATGACTTTTAAAAATGGTAGGCTGAATAATTGCACACATGACAAGGTTAATGCTTTTAATGTTTTATTGTCCTCATTCATTTACCAATCCAATTTTTATCAAATACCACAATACTGTGGTATAGAAATAAAACTGGGCACAGTGCAGTACCTAGCAAGTTAAATGAGGCGGGCATTAGCATACAGTACCTTTAACATTATATCCACACAATGAGACATATTTTTACTGTTTATTAAATGGCTTTGTTTCTTCATAGTCTCCTCTCCTATAGGTTTCCCTCTCAGTATGTCATCCCTGGTTCAGAGTCAGTATCAGCTCTAACTGTGCTGCTCTACTCTTACTGAGGCCTTCACTGGTAACATCCGCAGAGGGACATTTCTGCCAGTAAAAAAGTATGGAAAAACCCTCTCAGTGAACCTGTGTGTGAAAGTGTGTAAGTGTTTGTTATTATCAGGGTTAGAGAATGACAGCTTTCCTCTGTCCCAGTCCAGCTGCACTCTGATCCTCTGGGGTTTCTGATACACTGTGAGGGGAGTGGGGTCATGAGGAGCAGCACATGTTCCATATGCAGCATCATAATACCACACATACCAGTATCCACTCATGGAGGTGTAGTCTCCCTTCCTCTGGAGAGACTCTGTCATCACACCCACATACCACCATGTGTTCTCTCCAACCTCCACATCCCAGCAGTGAGTCCCTGAGTTAAAGCCCTCAGAGCCCAGGACATCACCCCACATGTCAAATCTCTCTTGATTATCAGGAAGCTGCTGTTTCTTATT
Organism: Sardina pilchardus; assembly: GCF_963854185.1. Taxonomy (NCBI): domain Eukaryota; kingdom Metazoa; phylum Chordata; class Actinopteri; order Clupeiformes; family Clupeidae; genus Sardina; species Sardina pilchardus. The sequence goes on along the minus strand of NC_084997.1, from coordinate 31,393,701 downwards.
ATCACATCTCAAACTGGTCAGATCCTCAGACAGGATGAGTTTTGGGTGTGCAGTGTTGGGATCCAGAGTCACAGGAGCTGCAGAGAGAAAGAACACACACATGAGCTGAACACTGAGTGGTGTGTGATGTGAGGATGTGAATGATGGTCATTATTAATAGTGGTGTTACCAAGTAATGGCAGGAGAAGTAATGACACAGTATACACACACACACACACACACACACACACACACACACACACACACATCAGATATACTAGCACTGTTACATACACACACACACACACACACACACACACACACACACAACCCATCTCTGATCACACACACACTACCTCTCTCCAATCAGATATACTAGCACTGGTCGCACACACTCACGCATGCACGCACGCACGCACGCAGGCACACACACACGCACACACACCACCCCTTTCTGATCACACACACACTACCTCTCTCTCTGATCAGATATACTACCTCACTCTTATCAGATACTAACACTGATCACACACATACACCCACACACACGCATCCACACACACACCCAACCTCTCTCTGATCAGATATACTAGCACTGGTCACACACACACACACACACACACACACACACACAACCCATCTCTGATCACACACACACAGACACTACCCTTCTCCAAAAAGATATACTAGCACTGGTCGCACACACACACACACACACACACACACACACACGCGCATACACGCACACACGCGCACACACGCACACACACACTAACACGCACTGCCACTGATCACACACACTTCCACTGTCTGATCACACACACTCTGTCCCACTCCCACATGTGTTACATCACACAGGGACAGTGTGTAGTGCAGTGTGTAATGTGTCTAATGGTTTGAGTTTCTGTTTAGTAAACAAAGGCAGCTTTAAGCTGCTAATAACTCAACAGTAATATAACTGTATCATCTACCCCAGTAGCACAGTCTATCCTCTCCTCATTCCTAACATTGCTTATGTGTGTTTGGTGATGTGGAAACAGCAGACTACTCACTGTACTGAACAGTCTCCTGCATCTTCTCCCAGACTCTGAACTTCAGGTTGCCCAGGTGCTTTGCCACATTGATCAGAGCTCCTGAAACCCTCTCTGGATCCTGCAGTGTGCACTGGGCTCTGGAATAACATTCAGGAGTCAGTGCTGCTGTGGGTTTGGGTTTAGAACCAGGAAGAGAAGAGATAAACAGGAAGCAGATCACTCACCTTTTTACTGTGCTCTTGTAGTTCTGGAACATAGGAAATGAGGGGATATGTCAGACATCATTGATACAATCAGGTCTTTTTGGAAACAGTCAAATTATAAACTACCATGTCAAGCATAAGTTCCTCACATTACATTTGCATGTGTTCATTTATCTGCACTCTTATCTAGAGTGACCTGCAGAGACAGATTACAGGGACAGTCACCCTGGAGCAACTCAGGGTTAAGTGTCCTGCTCAGGGACACAACTGTAGTAACCAGGAATCAAACCCACCACCTTCTGACTTCTGATTGGCTGGGCCAAGTTCCCTGACCATCACCACTCCATTGTTTATTTGCCAACTAAACATTTGACAGCTGACAAGATACTGACTGCAAAGCCATTCTCTTCCTCCTCCTCCTCCTTTGATCAGACAGAGACCCCACATGTGCGCGCACGCGCGCGCGCGCACACGCACACACACACACACACACACACACACACACACACACACACATACTGTAATTTGATCAGACAGACCCCACTCGAGAGAGACAGCCTGCACTCTGACCACATCACCCAAGAACTGGAGTCACTGAGATGGCAGTGACAACACAAACTAAACCAACATGTCAGACTCAATGACGTTCTGAAGTTGTCACTGATCAGGTGATCAGATCCATATTCATTCAGCCTTCTGCTGCTCTCTCATCTTAGTGTTTCTCTCTCCAAAATAACACCAACTGATTCCACAACCCATGATGTGGTATGAATGTGAATGTCTGATATTGAACTGTTGAGCTTCATGTTGGACACTGATGCTCCAGAAAGAAACTTCATATCTGACAGACAGGAGTTGAATCTGATCTCACTATCCATCATCATCACTCACAGGATGATGAGTCAAATGATGATTGATGAATGATGTGAGTGACATGAGCACGTCAACAACTACAAGGCTGCCAAGTTTCAGAAAATGGCAAGTGTGAGAGTTCGAGTTTTTTTCACTGTCACACTCAAAGCTTGACATTTCGCAGCCGATTTTTCAAGTGTGAACTCATCAAGAAAGGGCCAAATAAATGTTACACAGCTCTGCAACAAGTGACAATTATAGACTTAGCAGCCTTAACATTAACTTGGAAAATCAAGGAGAAACAGCGAATCAACTGTAAACAAAATCTAGCAAGCAGTAGAACGTTTTAAATCTAATTGTCGGAGTCGGCGCTGTTGTGTGTTTGAAAGTTAGAGGCGCCAAGACCCGCCTTACGTTGCTTCTGATTTGTTTATATTGCGTGATGCCTTCCGTAATTGGTGAGATTTAGGCACAAAGGACTGATGGATTGGCTATTGCTGTCGGTCAGAGCTCGAACTACGGCAAGGCAATGACCAAAGTTTATCATCATGAAAAATATATATATAATGCACTGAATGGGGAAATATTTTGCGTGTGAAATGTCAAGTATGGCGTGTGGTGTGAGAATGGGTCAAATTGCGTGACTGTCACGCCCAAAGTGTGAGATTTGGCAGCCCTGATGTTACAGCCAGAGGCTTTTTTTTTATCATTAGAGCAGATGTAACACACTTCATTATACAGACAGTGGATGGTCCATACCTGCAGGAATGTGATGTCATCAGCTCCCATCTCCTTCTCTATGGCTCTGATGGTGTCTGAAAGAGATGAGATCTCTCTGCTCATCTTCTCAATCTTCTCCTTCATCATCTGACTCTTCTGCTTCTGTTCCTTCTTCACTGCAGCTATCCTGGCTGCCTCTTCATCTCGTAGAAATTGGTGAAGCTTCTCAAACTCCTGCTTAATCTGCCTCTCTGTGTGTTCGGCTTGTGTCTAAAAAAGCAACAGCAAATTATTGATTTGAAATTATTGACATCCTGAATCCCCCCCTGGGGATTTGAAAAACTGTTCCAAACACACATCTCAATCTCTGTGAGTTTTTGTGTCGATGGCGCTTTGTAAAAACAATAAAAGAAAATCCTAGGATTTCAGTCTAACCTGCAGCAGGCCCATTCAAAAAGCCCATTCAACTTCATTTGCATTTGAAAGATCCACTCAAGAGACACATTTAGTCTGACTTTTTTTTCCAATTTGTAGTAAAACTACATAACATTTTTTAATGTTCTTTTTACTTATATGTCGCCAACACCGTTGTTTTCAAGGTACGAACTTCGAAAGTCTAGATATATTTATAGTGTGTATTTTTACTTCCAAAAACGTTTTGCACACCTCGCCGGTAGGTGCGTTGGAGATGACCAAGTCAGGTCACAGATAGGTACATAGAAAAAATCCTGCACACTGACCATTTCGCAGGTTACTTCTTTTATTGACAACGTTTCGGTCCTAGACCTTCATCAGGTAAGTCTCTAATGTGCATTTTTACAAGGCTTGAAGACCTTTGAAAATATTTTTTTTTTTAAAGTTGTGTTTATACTGAATTATAATAAAAACTAATTTCATTACACCCACTTTACTCTCATATCATTATTGTGGAGGACCTTTAGAATATAACCATATGTGCCACTTTTGCATCAGTGTTTTTAGTCAGATGAAATACTTTAAAATCTCAACGTATAGCAGGCTGTCTCAAAGTGCCTCAAAGGGCCCTGGACCTCCAAGTGTCCATTTATTTTAATGTTGAACACACAAATCAGATATATTTGAAAACAATCCATAGCCTAATTCTTCAAATGTTTCGCAGTCTCAGGTTTCACCTTAATATGTGCTGCTGTTTGGTCACAGATACGTTTAACTTCTACAAAGGTCTTCAGCTTCTTCTGTAAGGGCTGCAGTTTGATCTTGAACTCCTCCTGGAATGAGGGAACAGATAGATTAGCCCAGAGTCTATACGTCCCATGTACCTGCCACGAACATGAACCAACATGGTGTATTGAAATGATGCATTGTACAAAAATAACAATATAATAGGGATGAATGCAATTGAGAAACAAAGACATGAAAACATCAGCACATGCTGCGGTCTGAAAACCATCAAGGAAATTAAAAGAGAAAACAGAAGAAAGCAAAGATACACGCTATTAACAAATCACACAAACCACACAAAATAGTATGTGCACAGAGCAATAACACACACACACACACACACACACACAATCTATGTGCAAAGAGCAATAAAACGCACACACACACACACACACACACACTGTTACGATACGGTAAGGCCACGGCTCACTGTTGTCTAGGGTGTTCTACATATAACTAAAGCCCTCCGCACTCGCAACCCAACAAAGCAACACAAACACAGAAAGACCTACCCTATGCCCTGCACGCTAGCCCTACGTGTGGTGCACAAACTTGGAAGTAGGTCCTTACCGTGTGTGAATGCGATGTGTGTGTGTGTCAGCTTGGCAAGAGCCTCAAAGAGCGGTCAACATACCTGTGGCGTGCTGGCACTCTCTGCCCGGTGCTCTTCTTTACTTGGACCAGCCCAAGCTGGTTTGGGTTGGACGTTCACGTTTTTGTTTTCTTAAAGTGGTGTAAAATCCAATGTGAAAGATTGTTCTAATGCCACAGTTCATGGCTAAACGAAAGGGAGAACCTTAGCCCTGCTCCCACCATAGGCCTCAACTCTTTGTCTCCAAAACTCTCTGATTGAGAGAACAGGTGTCCTTTTACCAATTAGCCACAGGTAGTGACATCACTGAAACTCCGCCTGTAAGTCAGTGCTATCCCTACCATGTGACCCTAACCTATCCTAACACACACACACACACACACACACAGACACACACACTAGATATGTGATATGAACATGAATTTACAATATGAATATGAATATCTCCAGACCAATAGTCTCATAATAACTAAAGAGATATTCGGTTCAAGACCCATTATGTGAGAGGTGGTGTTTGCCTCTTGATGTATATGTTCATCACAGCGGATAACCTTTCAGGATCATTTCTCATCGTGCATTATGCAGGGCATCAAACAGTGATTAAAGGGTTACTTCTCCAGCTTGGTATAAAACCCAGCTATTTCATGGATCCAGGATATTATGCATCCTGATAAAGTTCCCTTGGTCTTTGGAGCTCAATGAGCATCAAACAGGCTAATAGGCTAACTGGAAAAAACACCATGCCAACCTCTTGCTATGGTGAAGGGTACAGTATGTGATGATGTGGGGCTATTTTAATTCCAAAGGCCAAGGGAACTTCATCAGGATGCATAATATCCTGGATCCATGAAATAACTGGCCTTTAAAAATAAAATCATATAAAAAATCTTCCTGCCCCTACAATATAGGTCAAATACTTATGCCCCCTAGCATTTAAGGAAGAACATTTATTTATTTACAATACATTCTTCCATGACAAAGACAATTGGTGTGCTTAGCGGTTTGATTTTTACTCTTTTTTTTTATATTTGTCAAATGATGATTTTATATTCCTCTTTTTAAGCAACTTTAGCATGGTATCAAATACATACATGTGCTCCACACTGTATACTTATATGTATACTTACTTAGAACTCAACACTACCATTGACTGGGACATTACAGTGCAACAACAGGCATCCCGGGCTCACAGTGGCACTGACTGAGATGCCACTTTGATACTTTGATGACATTATTTACTGTTTCAGGCAAAAACAAGACACAGCAAGATGAAGATAACATCTACAGTATGTGACACACCAAAGCTAATGTTTTGGTTAAGAACCAAACCAGCTTTTGTTGAAATATACACACCTATAACTATTGAAAGGTTATCAAATGTTATTTTGAAGTATTAAACCAGTCCACTGTACATAATATCAACTGGTATATTTATACAAATGGCAAATGGCAAGAAGCATTGGATAGACATTCATAGCGCCCAATAAATGGCTCTGGGCATTCGTAAACCCCACCACAAATACAAGAAAATTAACCTCTGGGGTTAGCAGAGTGACACATGACTGCAAACTAACCTACAGCACCAATCACATGGTGTGCAGATGACACAACTCTGGTGGGTCTCAGCACCAAGAACGATGAGACTCACTACAGGAAGGAGGTCAACCTTCTGGACACATGCAGAGACAATAACCTCCTGCTGAATGTCAGCAAGACCAAGGAGATTGTTGTTGACTTCCGGAGAGGTCACACCCACCCAACCCTGACCATCAACGGTGCTGCTGTAGAGAGAGTGATCAGCACCACATACAGTATAGGGGTGCACATCAGTGAGGACATCTCCTGTAGAGAGAGTGAGCAGCACCACATATAGGGGTGCACATCAGTGAGGACATCTCCTGTGGAGAGAGTGAGCAGCACCACATACAGTATAGGGGTGCACATCAGTGAGGACATCTCCTGTGGAGAGAGTGAGCAGCACCACATACAGTATAGGGGTGCACATCAGTGAGGACCTCTCCTGGACCATCAGCACGGCCTCACTGGTAAAGAAAGCACAGCAGCACCTCTACAGTACTTCCTCCGCAAACTCAAGGGAGCCTCACCCACCATGGGCACTTTCTACAGGGGCACCATTGAGAGCATCTTCACTTTCTACACGGGCACCATTGAGAGCATCTTCACTTTCTACACGGGCACCATTAGAGCATCGTCATCAGCAGCATCACTGTGTGGAGTGGGAGCTGCACTGACTACAACAGGAAAACCCTGCAGTGCATAGTGAACACAGCTGGAGAGATCATTGGGGCCCCACTCCCCTCCCTACAAGACACATACTGTACAACACCCGCCTCATCCGAAAAGTGACCATGATAGTGAGCGATGCCAGCCACCCTGCACACAGCCTTGGTGCTTGTGACTTTCTTGTGTTTTGTCTTGTGATCCTGTCTTGTGATATTGTTGCTGTTTGTTGTTTAGTGTTAGGAAAATGTCCTTATTGAGCACTTTCTTTCTCTTGTGATAGGAAATGTCTTATGCATGTTGTGCATTCTTCGTCACCGTGGGATAGGGAGAAACACACTTTCGATTCCTCTGCATGTCCAGTATATGTGGAGAAATTGACAATAAAGCTGACTTGACTTCACTTGACTTGATAATAACTACCCTTCTCACTGTCCATAATAAGAATAACTGCAAGTTTAGTTTTTGGAAACAGTGGTGAGGTTTGCTTTGACTTTTTGTTGGGGACAGTCGAGGTCAAGGTGAGTTTGCTGTTGTAGGCTACACACGGTAATAGTTGGTGTGACAGAGTGGGAGTGAAGAAGAAAATGACTCGAGTATCTCAGAGGTCTGGATGTTGTGAAGCAGTCATCAGCTTTAAGAGCAGAATGTACACAGCTCCATGTGATGTTGAGCGGTAGTGCAGCTTAATCTACTGTTATATGAGAGGTAGTGCAGCTTAATCTACTGTTATATGGGAGGTAGTGCAGCTCCATCTACTATTATATGAGAGGCAGTGCAGTATCTTCTGCTTGGTTTTGCTGAACAGATGTTTACCTACAACTGCATTGTAAGTCAGCTCTGGGGTAGCAAAAATCTAAGCTTGCCATATTAACATACTTTCCCATAGGAAAATTACAAGAAACCGTATCTCAAAGATGGCAGGATTTTTTTGTAGGCAAACTTCAGAATTCAATTAACCACATTCATTCACTGCAGTGCTTCATTTTCTAAGAGAATAAATTAAACTAGAGAATGTAATTCCAAGGAAATTACGAGTGCATGAAAATGCAAAAATGTACAGATAAATCATCTAGATATGGTTACTAAGGTGTTGCTAGGGTAGACATGGTGGTTTCATAGTTTTTGAAAGTTGATGGTGCGAAGAGAGACAGTTTAAAATTTAATTAGCTAACCTGATTACCAGATTAGCTAACCTGGCTAATGATTTTAAGCAGTTATGCAAAAATGCTAACAATGCTAACCATGCTAACTATGCTAAAGAGGTTGATTAGCTAATTTAGTTGATGATTTCTAGCAGTTATGCTAAACATGCTAACTATGCTAACAATGCCAACTATGCTAACAATGCTAACCAGGTTGATTAGCTAACTTAGCTTATGATTTCTAGCAATTCTGCTAAAAATGCTAACTATGCTAACAATGCTAATTATGCTAACCATGCTAACATGCTAACTTGCTAATGAGGACTTTTATTTTGAAACATTTGTTGCTAGGGTATCCATGATGGCCACTATCAGAAATAAAGAAGTTACTGTAGTATAATCATGTTGGTTGCTATGGAAACTGTCATAAAAGCTTAATTTAATGGTTGCTATGTTGGTTGCTAGGTAGGTGGAGGTTTCATGTAGTTGACTGGAGGCATAGTTGATGATAACTGACAGTTGGAATGGTTGAACAGTTAAATAGTTGAGTATTTTCAATGGTTAAATGATTTAATAGTGTATTATTGCAGTGAGGACTTTTATTTTGAAACAGTTGTGGACAGAGGAAGTATGAAACAGGATCTGTAGTCTTAATGAGATTGTATGCTTAAAGCCTGAGAGAGAGAGAGCTGCTGCACCTGGACTGGCCACCTGGCATAAGATTCTAATTGCCCTATTATGATGTCATAATGTAATGTTAAGTCTATGGGGAAATTTTAATAGTTTTTATTTAATAGTTCAAAAAGTATAAATGTTACAAAGTTGAAAAATACATAGCTGAAGTCACCTAAGTAAGACCTACGCAACGCAGTTTGAATGAAGTTTCTACGTTAAACGGTTGAAGCTGAATTGCACGCACAAAAACGTTAGAGGAAAAATAAAAAATTAAAAAAATCGGATAACAGTAGAGTGCATTTTCATGCACTCTAAATATGTTGATCTTACCAACAGCAAGGGAGTAGATTCTTACCTTACGGTCCTGTGCTGCTTCATCTATGGGACTGCAGTTGTGATTCTTATGTTTTCTAGAGTCTCTACACACCAAACACACAGGCTGTTGGTCCTCCTCACAGAAGAGCTTGAGTTTCTCACTGTGCAGATTGCAGAGCACCTCAGGCCCTGCTGCAGCTCTCTGACTTCTCTCCTGTAAGAACGCCTCACACAGGTTCCTTAGAGCCAGATTAGGGGGTGGAAAGTCCTTTGAAGATTTCCTCCTACAGACGGGACACTCTCTGGATCCTTTGATTTTCCAGAACTTCTGCAGACAGGCTTTACACACACTGTGACTACACGACAGGACTACTGGATCCGTGTAGATGTCACAGCACACAGGACAGCAGTAATCCTCTTCAGGCTTTGACGCCATTTTGTCTCTGTATATCTTGCCTCCCCAACTTTACCAACCTTGACAGTCTGTACTGTAGGCTACAGTACTTTCTTTCTGTTCACACGAATTGGTCAAATCTTCGAAACAAACAGCATCAGTATTTTTTTTAACAAAGCTCCGTAATTCTTCGACTATAATTATGAACTAGAGTTTTATTTTATTATTTACGGGAGAACTAACAGCAATGTCTCACCTGCACTTCCTCATCCAGTTAGAGCAAAGGTCTCTGGGGAAAGAGGACTCTGATTGGTCAGTCCTGCTACAGCTCATGTTCAGGTTGTTCAGGAAGTTCCTGGATGTACCTGTGTTCTGAAATTGATAAGACAGACACATGCAGAAATAGCCTCCCCCACACAGACTTTGACCATCATGTTTGGGTTAATGTTTATACTCTCACACACACACACACACACACACACACACACACACACACACACACACACACACACACACACACACACACACACACACACACACACACACACACACACACACACACACACACACAGGCTAAAGGCTCATCAGCAGTAGGCCCTAATCAGTAGCAGCACTCTGTAATGGGCGTCCTGCACTGCCAACCCAGCAGGGAGTTAAGAGGCTGATATGAGGATGCATGTTCTCCTGCACAGAGTCCTGAACAGGCACCAAGCACACATGGGACTGTTCTTCCAGCCGCCTCTCAGTGTCTCAGTGCTCACAGCACACATCAGCAGGCTGATCAACACAATATGCTCCATCAACACATTTCACTACACACATATGGAGCACATTCTCCAACAGAAAACAGACCTGAGCTCCCAATGTAAAAATTACATTTATTCATCTGATAATCACAACATGTCTATATGCCACTGAGTTGTTTTAGAAAAGCACACAATTCAATTTACATTACAGTAATTCCAAAAAAATCTATTTTAGTGTGTGTGTGTGTGTGTGTGTGTGTATTGTCTGGGTCAGAGTATAGTAGCTCTCCTCTGTCCCAGGCAGGTTAGTAAACATAATGATGTCAGTCCTACACAAGACAAGATCCCACATGCATGTGTGTGTGTGTCCTCAGGGCTCTATAATCCTGTTCCCCTACAGCATGTTACTGAGTGTGCACACACACACACACACACACACACACACACACACTGTACATTTACCTCAGGATGATCAGGAGTTCAAGAGGAACACAATCAAGACTCCCTGATCTGCAGTTTAAAGACACCAAACCCTTCAACAGGATGGAGTTACTGCTGTTCAGCACATCAGGGACTGAATCAGGTTGTGCTCTATGACAGCAGTTTCCAGCTGATTGTGACCCAGAACAGAGACTATAAGAATCCTGCTCTATGGGACTAAGGAAGCATCCTGGTCTGACAGAAGCAGCAGCTGGCAATTGGAAGTCAATAAATAATTTCCGGGGTCACAGCAATCGGAAAAAAATAAATATCAAAATCAATTTTGTCCCTAAGTCATTTTTTCAAATGTTCTACTTTTGATCTGACCACGAAATCGAAAGTCTGAAAAACAAAGCGTTAATTGCTTCTTCGTATCACATTCATAAACACATAATGAAATAACAAGTCATTTTTGTATTTTTTGATTTTTGATTCTCAATTGAATATCAAATGAACGAAGCATACACGGACCGAAATCCCTGTCAGATATTCTGTTATGGTTCACTGAAGTGTGTGATGTGCTGGTGGCAGCAGTGAAATACAGATAAAAGCACTTCTCACTAAAAATGACCTCATATCTGATAATGGTGTTTGAATGAAAAAAATGGTAAAGAAATTACACAAATGATAATCAAACGCATGGAATGGTTAATGTTAAATGTTTTATTGTCCTCACTCATTTACCAATCCGTTTGTATTAAACACCAAAATATTACTTTAGAAATAGAAATCAAACTAGGTACAGTGCAGTATATACAGCAAGTTAATGGGCATTACCATACCTTTAACATTTATATCCACACTATGAGACATATTTTTACTGTTTATTAAATGGCTTTGTTTCATCATACAGTAGTCTCCTCTCCTATAAGTTTCCCTCTCAGTATGTCATCCCTGGTTCAGAGTCAGTATCAGCTCTAACTGTGCTGCTCTACTCTTACTGAGGCCTTCACTGGTAACATCCGCAGAGGAGAGAGAGTATAGTCAGTAGAGAAGTATGGAAACACTCTCTCAGTGAAAGTGTGTGTGAAAGTGTGTATGTGTGCATTATTATCAGGGTCAGAGAATGACAGCTCTCCTCTGTCCCAGTCCAGCTGCACTCTGATCCTCTGGAGTTTCTGCTGCACTGTGAGGAGAGTGCCGAGCGGTGGTGGAGCATGTGCTGCATATACATCAGTATAGAACACACACCAGCGTCCACTCATGGAGTATATGTCTCCCTTCCTCTGCCGAGACTCTGTCATCACACCCACATTCCACAGTGTGTTCTCTCCAACCTCCACATCCCAGCAGTGAGTCCCTGAGTTAAAGCCCTCAGAGCCCAGGACACGGATAGCCCTATCAAATCTCTCTGGGTTATCAGGAAGCTGCTGCACCGTATCACCAAGTCTCACACTGGTCAGATCCTCAGACAGGATGAGTTGTGGGTGTGCAGTGTTGGGATCCAGAGTCACAGGAGCTGCAGAGAGAAAGAACACACACATGAGCTGAACACTGAGTGGTGTGTGATGAGGATGTGAATGACGGTCTTTATCAATTACATATTTTATAAGTATATTAGCACTGATCGCTCCCTCTCACTCTCTCTCTCTCTCAACCCATACACACACACACACACACACACACACACACAGCCACTCTCTGATCACTAACTCTGATAACACACATATACACACACACACACTCAGACACTACCTCTCTCTTATCAGACATGCTAGCACTGGTTACAGACACACGCACGCACGCACGCACGCACGCACGCACGCACGCACGCACGCACGCACGCACGCACGCACGCACGCACGCACGCACGCACACACACACACACACACACACACACACACACACACACACACACACACACACACACACAACCCCTCTCTTATCAGATATACTAGCACTGGTCGGTCTCTCACACACACACACACACACGCACACAAACAAACTACCTCTCTCTTATTAGATATACTAGCACTGGTCACACACACACACACACACACACAAAAGTAGCACTTACCCATAATCCCTAACTGCTGTATTGGACATACACAAACACACACGCGCATGTGCATGCACGTCCACACACACACACACACACACATGTGCATGCACGTGCACGTGCACATGCACGCACACAAACACACACACACACACACACACACACACACACACGTGCATGCACGTGTGCACACACACACACACACCCATTCTCTTATCAGATATCTCTGACCCCCCCTCTCTTTCTCTCTTTCACACACACACACACATATACAGAGAGAGAGATAAAGACAAACAGACAGACACACATAAACACACACACACACACTACAATACATTTTTTCACACCTTTCATCACAAATTCACACACACTTCCACTGTGTGATCACACACACTCTGCGACTGATCACACACACTTCCACTGTCTGATCACACACACTCTGTCCCACTCCCACATGTGTTACATCACACAGGGACAGTGTGTAGTGCAGTGTGCAATGTGTCTAATGGTTTGAGTTTCTGTTTTGTAAACAAAGGCAGCTTTAAGCTGCTAATAACCCCTGGACAAATGTAACTGTATCATCTACCACAGTAGCACAGTCTATCCTCTCCTCATTCCTAACATTGCTTATGTGTGTTTGGTGATGTGGAAACAGCAGACTACTCACTGTACTGAACAGTCTCCTGCATCTTCTCCCAGACTCTGAACTTCAGGTTGCCCAGGTGCTTTTCCACATTGATCAGAGCTCCTGAAACCCTCTCTGGATCCTGCAGTGTGCACTGGGCTCTGGAATAACATTCAGGAGTCAGTGCTGCTGTGGGTTTGGGTTCAGAACCACAGAGAAGAGAGAGACAGGAGGCAGATCACTCACCTTTCCACTGTGCTCTTGTAGTTCTGGAAAATAAGAAATTAGGGAATATGTCAGACATTATAGATATAATTAGGTATTTTTGGAAACTATAACATGGTTGACCCCCATTGTATAGCTAAGGTTTTCATTGTTGTTTTTATAAAATAAGTCAAGAGATTAGTATTTAACAGACACAGTCGCCCTGGAGCAACTCAGGCTTAAGTGTCCTGCTCAGGGACACAACTGTAGTAACAGGAATCAAACCCACGACCTTCTGACTTCTGATTGGCTGGGCCAAGTTCCCTGACCATCACCACCCTGTTGTTTATTTGCTGACTAAACATTTGACAGCTGACAGGATACTGACTGCAAAGCTATTTTCCTCCTTCTCCTCCTGCTTAGATGAGACAGAGACTCCGCTCTAGAGAGACAGCCCTGCACTCTGACCACATCACCCAAGAACTGGAGTCACTGAGACGGCAGTGACAACACAAACTAAACTATCATGTCAGACTTAATGATTTTCTGGAGTCATCATTGACTCTCATCTCTCATCTTAGTGTTTCTCTCTCTAAAATAACACCAACTGATTCCACAACCCATGATGTGGTATGAATGTGAATGTCTGATGTTGAACTGTTGAGCTTCATGTTGGACACTGGTGCTCCAGAGAGAAACTTCATATCTGACAGACAGGAGTTGAATCTGATCTTACTATCCATCATGATCACTCATAGGATTGATGTGTAAAATAGTGGTTAATACAATGATGTGAGTGGCATGAGCAGGTCAACAATGTATTACAGCCAGAGGGTTTTTTTTTTTTTTTTTTTATCATTAAACCAAATCCAACACACTTCATTATACAGACAGTGGATGGTTCATACCTGCAGGAATGTGATGTCATCAGCTCCCATCTCCTTCTCTATGGCTCTGATGGTGTCTGAAAGAGATGAGATCTCTCTGCTCATCTTCTCAATCTTCTCCTTCATCATCTGACTCTTCTGCTTCTCTTCCTCCTTCAGTGCAGATATCCTGGCTGCCTCTTCATCCTGTAGAAACTGGTGAAGCTTCTCAAACTCCTGCTTGATCTGCCTCTCTGTATGTTGAGTCTGAGTCTAAACAAACAGACAAAAACAAGATCCAATCATCACTCTTGCAATTATTTGTGACATTAAATGTACAATTACTTTATTAAATAATCCAGATCTCACCTTAATGTGTGCTGCTGTTTGGTCACAGATGAGTTTAACTTCTTCAAAGGTCTTCAGTTTCTTCTGTAAGGGCTGCAGTTTAATCTTGAGCTCCTCCTGTAATGAATAAACATCGTTCAGCCTACACCGTTCAACAACGTTCAGCCTACACTGCAGTACACTTAAGCCCGGCGCCCACCAGAAGCGGCGTTCAGCGGTGTTCGGCGGTCTGGGCTTGCCGCACAGGATTTTAGAATAGTTTTCTATCTCTGTGCGGCTGCTGCGCGGCAGACGTCTCCAGTGGGCGATGCTCCATTGAAAACAATGGAATTCTAATTTATTTTGTGGCGCGGCGCGTCGCGTACGCTTCTGGTGGGCGATGGCCTTTACAGTTCAGCCTACACTGCAGTACACTTACAATCCAGTCTACACTGCAGTACACTTACAATCCAGCCTACACTGCAGTACACTTACAATCCAGCCTACACTGCAGTACACTTACAATTCAGCCTACACTGCAGTACACTTACAATCCAGCCTACACTGCAGTACACTTACAATTCAGTCTACACTGCAGTACACTTACAATCCAGCCTACACTGCAGTACACTTACAATTCAGTCTACATTGCAGCATACTTACAGTTCAGCCTACACTGCAGTACACTTACAATTCAGCCTACACTGCAGTACACTTACAATCCAGCCTACACTGCAGTACACTTACAATTCAGTCTACATTGCAGCATACTTACAGTTCAGCCTACACTGCAGTACACTTACAATTCAGCCTACACTGCAGTACACTTACAATTCAGTCTACACTGCATCACACTTACAATTCAGCCTACACTGTAGCACACTTACAATTCAGCCTACACTGCAGCACACTTACAATTCAGCCTACACTGCAGTACACTTACAATTCAGTCTACACTGCAGTACACTTACAATTCACGAATTCAGCCTACACTGCAGTACACTTACTCTACACTGCAGTACACTTACTGTACACTTACAATCCAGTACACTTACAATCCACACTTACAATTCAGTCTACACTGCATCACACTTACAATTCAGCCTACACTGCAGCACACTTACCATTCAGCCTACACTGCAGTACACTTACAATTCAGTCTACACTGCATCACACTTACAATTCAGCCTACACTGCAGCACACTTACAATTCAGCCTACACTGCAGTACACTTACAATTCAGTCTACACTGCAGTACACTTACAATTCACGAATTCAGCCTACACTGCAGTACACTTACTGTACAATTCAGTCTACACTGCAGTACACTTAAAATTCAGCCTACACTGCAGCACACTTACAGTTCAGTCTACACTGCAGTACACTTACAATTCAGTCTACACTGCAGTACACTTACAATCCAGCCTACACTGCAGTACACTTACAATTCAACCTACACTGCAGTACACTTACAATTCAGCCTACACTGCAGTACACTTACAATTCAGTCTACACTGCAGTACACTTACAGTTCAGTCTACACTGCAGTACACTTACAATTCAGCCTACACTGCAGCACACTTACAATTCAGCCTACATTGCAGTACACTTACAATTCAGTCTACACTGCAGTACACTTACAGTTCAGTCTACACTGCAGTACACTTACAATTCAGCCTACACTGCAGCACACTTACAATTCAGCCTACATTGCAGTACACTTACAATTCAGTCTACACTGCAGTACACTTACAGTTCAGTCTACACTGCAGTACACTTACAAATGTAGGGAGTCTGTGAGAGATACACTACCAGTCAAAAGTTTAGACACAGACACACACAGTTTTTTTTTGCTACATTGTGTTCCGTCATACTTTGTCATTGCTCTCCAATGTTCTTTAGGAATATATAGCCTATATACATGTTTCATATGTTTTATTCTTTAGTATTCTTCATAATATACCTAGGCATATGACTTTACTTAGCATACTTTTGGCATCACTAAAGACATCTTAATTATTTTCAATTGAATTGAGTGGAAGAAAAACATCCAAAAATTGCTCAAAATGTATGGGAGTTCCTTCAAGACTGTTGGAAACCAATTTCAGGTGACTATGTCAAGTTTGTTGAGATGTAGATATGTGTGTGTAGACTCAGGACTGATATGGTGATAGCATGGGGGCAACACAACATGTAGAATATATGGTGTTACACATCAAGGGCTATTAGAGATGTGAAGAGATATAAGGCAAACGCAAAATGAATGTGGAAAAATGTATACAGTGCCTATAGAAAGTTATCATACCCTTTTGAAATAGTTACCTTTTTTGTCTTACAGCCTGAAATCAAAACCCATTTAAAAAAAAATCTTTTCCAGTTTTATTTACAAATGTAGCTGTACAACATCAAAATAATGAAAAAAAAACTCAACAATTCTGAAAATTAATAAAAAATGAAAAACTAGAATAACAGGGTTGGAAAAGTCATCATACCCCTGACTTAATACTTTGTAAAGCTTCCTTTTGCTTTCATTACAGCCATCAATCTGTTTGGATATGTCTGTATTATAGCTTTGCACACCTAGATAGGGGAATATTTGCCCAATTTTCCGTATAGAAATGTTACAATTTAGTCAAATTCTGTAGGGAATGGCGATGGACTGCTCTCTTCAAGTCAATCCACATATTTTCTATAGGATTTAAGTCAGGGCTCTGACTTTGCCACTCAAGGATATTCACCATCCTATCCTTAAGCCACTGCTTTGTTCTTTTGGCAGTATGTTTAAGATTATTGTCGTGTTTGAAGGCGAATGACCTCCCCATCCTCAGCTGTTTAGGAGAGGGACGCAGGTTTTCCTCAAGAATTTTGGTGTACTTGGCAGCATCCATTTTCCCTTCTATCCTGACCAATTGCCCAGTCCCCGCTGAAGAGAAACATCCCCAAAACATAATGTTGCCCCCACCATGCTTCAAAGTAGGTATGGTGTGTTTTGGGTGTGTTTGGGTGTGTATACTGTGTTTGGTTAGCGCCTGGAGCTCAGTCCAAAAACTTCAATCTTAGTCTCCAAAAAGTTCGATCTTAGTCTCATCTGACCATATAAGCTTTTTCCACATGGTAGCCGAATATTCCAGATGTGTTTTTGCACTGAACTCCAAGCGCAATGTTTGGCGAAAACCAACACAGTACACCTCCCAAAACACACCATACCTAGTGTGAAGCATGGTGGGGGCAACATTATGTTGTGGGGATGTTTCTTTTCAGCAGGAACTGGGCAATTGGTCAGGATAGAAGGGAAAATGGATGCTGCCAAGTACACCCACATTCTTAAGGAAAACCTGCGTCCCTCTCCTAGACAGCTGAGGATGGGGAGGTCATTCGCCTTCCAACACGACAATAATCTTAAACATACTGCCAAAAGAACAAAGCAGTGGCTTAAGGATAGGATGGTGAATATCCTTGAGTGGCAAAGTCAGAGCCCTGACTTAAATCCTATAGAAAATCTGTGGATTGACTTGAAGAGAGCAGTCTATCGCCATTCCCTACAGAATTTGACTAAATTTTAACATTTCTGTACGGAAAATTGGGCAAATATTCCCCTATCTAGGTGTGCAAAGCTATAATACAGACATATCCAAACAGATTGATGGCTGTAATGAAAGCAAAAGGAAGCTTTACAAAGTATTAAGTCAGGGGTATGATGACTTTTCCAACCTTGTTATTCTAGTTTTTCATTTTTTATTAATTTTCAGAACTGTTTACTTTTTTTTCATTATTTTGATGTTGTACAGCTAAATTTGTTAATAAAACTGGAAAAGATTTTTTTAAAAATGGGTTTTGATTTCAGGCTGTAAGACAAAAAAAGTAACTATTTCAAAAGGGTATGATGACTTTCTATAGGCACTGTATGTCAAGAATTTACATAAAATTGGGTAAAATGGTAGCCTGGCAAGCCAAACTACACAGAAATGTATAGTCTGGGGTCGGACCATTCACAGAGTTGAAGCCTGTGGGTGGGATGAACAGTTGTCTTTCAAACTGCCTCTGCACGTAATAGGCCAGCATTTGTGACCAATCGTAGCCGGTCGGCAAAACGGCAACAGGGCTGCCAAGTTTCAGAACATTGCAAGCGACAGTGAGATGCGTTCGTCGAACATTTTTTTGACTGTCTGTCACACTCAAAGCGTGACACTTGGCAGCTCCTATTAGAGTCGCTTTTTCAAGTGTGAACTTACCAAGACAGAGGCAAATAGATGTTACACAGCTCTGCAACAAGTATAGGACAATGATAGACGTAGCAGCCTTAACATTAACTTGGAAACTCAAAGAGAAACAGCGAATCAACAGTGAAGAAAATCTAGCAAGCAGGAGAACGTTTTGAATCTAATTATCGGAGTCGGCGCTGTTGTGTGTGAAAGATAAGTTAGATGCCAAGACCCGCCTTTCGTTGCTTCTGATTTGTTTATTGCGTGATGCCTTCGGGCTCAAGGACTCCGTACACAGATAGAGCGTTCTGATTGGCCAGGCTGAACTCGAGCCTGGTGCAGGCTTGTCCTCAACGGTGCGACCCTAGACCATCCCGCTAGGCAAAAATATTTTTGGCCACTAGGGTGCGTCTAGATTTCTAGGCTAGTAAAATGGTAGTGCATAGGTGAATTACACTACATCGAATAGTCTAAATAACAGCAATATGTTTACAAACAGTGCATCAAGTTTTCCTTTCTGCTAGATAGAAAGTTTAAGTAAAGTTTGCTGCTGTACACATGGAGTGACAGAGCGGGAGTGAAGAAGAGAATCAGAGTATCTCAGCTCAGAGGTCTGGATGTTGTGCAACACATCATGTAACTGCAGGGTGTAGAGTGCCATCTACTGGTGCATTAAAGGCATTGTTGTACCTTCTTCCATGTCTCCCTTGACAGGCGAATAGATCAAAATGTGTGTTTTTAGAGTCCATCACCAGTATAACCAGAGTGGATTCTTACCTTACGGTCCTGTGCTGCTTCATCTATGGGACTAAAATTGTGATTTTTATGTTTCCGAGAGTCTCGACACACCACACACACAGGCTGTTTATCCTCCAGACAGAAGAGCTTGAGTTTCTCATTGTGCAGACTGCAGAGCACCTCAGACCCTGATGAAGCTCTCTGACTTTGTTCCTGTATGAAGGTCTCACATAGGTTCCTTAACGCCATGTTAGGAGGATATACTCCTTTAGAGCACTTCCTCCTGCAGTAGGGACATTCTCTTGATCCTTTGCTCTCCCAGAACTGCTGCAGACAGGCTTTACAGATGCTGTGAGAGCAGGACAACAAGACAGGATCCTTGAAGATTTCACAGCACACAGGACAGGTGAGATCGTCCTCCATTTTAGAAGCCATTTATTCTCTGCAGTAAAGTGTCTTTTCTCTTGCGGCTCTTTCTGCAGCTTCACTTTCACTTTCAGCAGCCTGAGCAGACGTGTCAGAGCCAAACTCAAACTCAAACTCTTCTCTGTTTCACACTTTAGTCCAAAAGACGTTCAGCCTCACCAGCTTCAGTTTAAACTCACAGTTGAAGTTCCTCAGTGGTCCAAACGTTGTAAAGGGTTCTAAGTGTCCTGTTTCCCACTTGAGAGCAGCTAGAACAGAGAATCAACCTGCCAAACAACTTCACTTCCTGTGCTGGCTGCAGCCAGTCAAAGGGAGGGACTAAGCCGGTAAAGAAGGATTCTGATTGGTCACTCTCTTAGTTGCCAGACCAGTTCCTTGTGCTTCTGCCACATCACTGGAGTTCAGTTCAAAGTCCCAGTTATGGGTGTGAACTGCACTTGGCACAGAGACTGACTCTATATCAATGAATTACACACAGACTCTCCCCACACAGACTTTGATCTTGACATTCAGGTTAAAAGTAGGCAGGTAAGAGCTGGACACATAACGTCCAAACTACCTTACAAGCAACTGAACTGTTTCAGTATATTACTACTACACATACAGTTGAAAATTCCAGTTGTGGGAGTGAACTGAACCAGCCAGAGACACAGAGACTGACTCCAGATCAGTGGATTACACACAGACTCTCTCCCCACACAGACATTGATCTTGACATTCAGGTTACTGTAAAAGTAGGCAGGCAAGAGTTTAACTCTGGACACATAACTACCTCATATGATGAAGCCAATAAACTGGTTCAGAATGTGCATACTGCAATGTGGACAAAGAAACTAGTAAAAAAATGCAGGTGCACTCAATGTCACCACACTGATTTTGTGCCAATCCACATATGAAAGCTGGAGAAAGCTGGAGCAGTGTACCTAACGGCCGAATTGCAGCCGTGGCGATATCCTTTTCCAACCCCACTCCCTCTCGTGTCATATTGCTCGTGTCAAACATCTCTTTGGCTTAGTGCTGTCTGAACTGACTGAATCAGGAGACTGGGGGCAGTCCCTGTTACCCAGGCTAGAGTCAACATAAGCAATGACCACTGGCTACCCATAGGCTACAGGAGTCAACATACTGTAAGCAATGGCCCACTGGCTGGCTACCCATAGGCTACAGGAGTCAACATACTGTAAGCAATGGCCCACTGGCTGGCTACTTACCCATAGGCTACAGGAGTCAACATAAGCAATGGCCCACTGGCTGGCTACTTACCCATAGGCTACAGGAGTCAACATAAGCAATGGCCCACTGGCTGGCTACTTACCCATAGGCTACAGGAGTCAACATAAGCAATGGCCCACTGGTTGGTTGATTGGCCAGTCACTGGTTGGTTGGTTGGTAGGCCAGACCTGACGCCACTGTGCACCCTCATGGGAGGTCCAGATGCTCACCAGCGCCAAACTGACCTGAGGAGAGGAGGAGAGAGAGAGAGAGGAAAGGAGAGGAGAGGAAAGGAGAGGAGAGGAGGAGATGGGAGGAGAGGAGAGGAGGGGAGGACGGGAGGGGAGAGGAGAGGAGGAGAGAGGAGAGGAGATGAGAGGGGAGGACGGGAGGGGAGAGGAGAGGAGGAGAGAGGGGAGGAGACATGAGGAGATGGGACGAGAGGGGAGAGGGAGGTAGAAGGAGATGGGAAGAGAGAAGAGAGGGGGGCATAGGAAACAGTGACCTCCACATAAGAACTACATTACATGCAGGGTCAGGACCATCAGCAACACCTTCACTAACCACCAGGGGGCCACCACCCACCGGCTGAAAGTCCCTGCTCTATGACATCAATGGATGTTCTCAAACTCTCTCCTCAATCCTCATTTTAAAAGGGATGAGGTAAAGTTGATGCATTCTGTCCATGGATAGCCTACCAGAAATCCCTCTCAGATATTCTGTTATGGTTCACTGAAGTGGCATGTGCTGGTAGCATATCTGATAATGGTCGTTGAATGACTTGAAAAAAAAAATGGTGAAAAAATGGTGTTAGAAATTGCTCACATGAAATGGTTAATGCTTTTAATGTTTTATTGTCCTTATTCATTTACCAATCCAATTGTATTGAATATCACAACATTGCTGTATATAATGAAACTAGGCACAGTACATGCAGCAAGCTAAACGAGGTGGGCATTAGCATACCTTTAACATTAATATCCACACAATGAGACATATTTTTACTGTTTATTAAATGGCTTTGTTTCTTCATAGTGTCCTCTCCTATAGGTTTCCCTCTCAGTATGTCATCCCTGGTTCAGAGTCAGTATCAGCTCTAACTGTGCTGCTCTACTCTTACTGAGGCCTTCACTGGTAACATCTGCAGAGGAACATTACTGTAACTAATGAAGAATGGAAACACTCTCTCAGTGAACGTGTGTGTGAAGGTGTGTATGTGTGTGTTATTATCAGGGTTAGAGAATGACAGCTCTCCTCTGTCCCAGTCCAGCTGCACTCTGATCCTCTGGAGTTTCTGCTGCACTGTGAGGTGAGTGGAGTCATGAGGAGAAGCATGTGCTCTATATGCAGCATCATAATACCACACAGTCCACACTCCACTCCTGGAGCTGTAGTCTCCCTTCCTCTGGAGAGACTCTGTCATCACACCCACAGCCCAGAATGTGTTCTCTCCAACCTCCACATCCCAGCAGTGAGTCCCTGAGTTAAAGCCCTCAGAGCCCAGCACACTGACATACTCATCAAATCTCTCTGGGTTATCAGGAAGCTGCTGCACCTCATCACCATATCTCACACTGGTCAGATCCTCAGACAGGATGAGATTTGGGTGTGCAGTGTTGGGATCCAGAGTCACAGGAGCTGCAGAGAGAAAGAACACACACATGAGCTGAACACTGAGTGGTGTGTGATGAGGATGTGAATGATGGTCATTATTAATAGTGGTGCTACCAAGTAATGGCAGGAGAAGTAATGACACAGTATATTAGCATGCACACACACACACACACACACACACACACACACACATACATACACACACACACAACCTCTCTCCAATCAGATATACTAGCACTGGTCACGCACACACACACACGCACGCACGCACGCACGCACGCACACACACCACCCCTTTCTGATCACACACACACTACCTCTCTCTCTGATCAGATATACTACCTCACTCTTATCAGATACTAACACTGATCACACACATACACCCACACACACACACACACACACAACCTCTCTCTGATCAGATATACTAGCACTGGTCACATACACACACACACACACACACACACACACACACAACCCATCTCTGATCACACACACACACAGACACTACCCTTCTCCAATCAGATATAATAGCACTGGTCGCACACACACACACACACACACACACACGCATAAACGCACACACGCGCACATGCACACGCACACGCATGCACACACACACACACACACACACACACACAGTAACACACACTGCCACTGATCACACATACTTCCACTGTCTGATCACACACACTCTGTCCCATTCCCACATGTGTTACCTCACACAGGGACAGTGTGTAGTGCAGTGTGTAATGTGTCTAATGGTTTGAGTTTCTGTTTTGTAAACAAAGGCAGCTTTAAGCTGCTAATAACCCCTGGACAAATGTAACTGTATCATCTACCCCAGTAGCACAGTCTATCCTCTCCTCATTCCGAACATTGCTTATGTGTGTTTGGTGATGTGGAAACAGCAGACTACTCACTGTACTGAACAGTCTCCTGCATCTTCTCCCAGACTCTGAACTTCAGGTTGCCCAGGTGCTTTGCCACATTGATCAGAGCTCCTGAAACCCTCTCTGGATCCTGCAGTGTGCACTGGGCTCTGGAATAACATTCAGGAGTCAGTGCTGCTGTGGGTTTGGGTTCAGAACCACAGAGAAGAGAGAGACAGAAGGCAGATCACTCACCTTTCCACTGTGCTCTTGTAGTTCTGGAAAATAAGAAATTAGGGAATATGTCAGGCATTATTGATATGACTAGATCTTTTAGAATCTGTACAATAACAGACTCCCCTTTTCAAGTGTAAGGTTTTCATTTATCAAATAACACGCACAGTGATTAGTATTCATCATATGCTTTTGTATATGTATTTTGTATAACCATGTCCTGTCCCAAGCCCTGCAGTCCACATTACATGTACATGTTTTCATTTAGCTGCACTCTTATCCAGAGTGACCTGCAGAGACAGATTACAGGGACAGTCACCCTGGAGCAACTCAGGGTTAAGTGTCCTGCTCAGGGACACAACTGCAGTAACCAGGAATCAAACCCACACCCTTCTGACTTCTGATTGGCTGGGCCAAGTTCCCTGACCATCACCACCCTGTTGGTTATTTGCCGACTAAACATTTGACAGCTGACAAGATACTGACTACAAAGCCATTCTCTTCCTCCTCCTCCTCCTCCTCCTTTGATCAGACAGAGACCCCACATGTGCGCGTGCGCGCGCACGCACACACACACACACACACACACACACACACACACACACACACATAATTTGATCAGACAGACCCCGCTCTAGAGAGACAGCCCTGCACTCTGACCACATCACCCAAGAACTGGAGTCACTGATACGGCAGTGAGAACACAAACTAAACCATCATGTCAGACTTAATGACGTTCTGAAGTCATCACTGATCATGTGATCAGATCCATATTCATTCAGACTTCTGCTGCTCTCTCATCTTAGTGTTTCTCTCTCCAAAATAACACCAACTGATTCCACAACCCATGATGTGCTATGAATGTGAATGTCTGACGTTGAACTGTTGAGCTTCATGTTGGACACTGATGCTCCAGAAAGAAACTTCATATCTGACAGACAGGAGTTGAATCTGATCTTACTATCCATCATAATCACTCATAGCATGATGTGTAAAATGATGTTTGATACAATGATGTGAGTGGCATGAGCAGGTCAACAACATATTACAGCCAGAGGTTTTTTTTTATTACAGCAGATTTAACACACTTCATTATGATTATACAGACAGTGGATGGTCCATACCTGCAGGAATGTGATGTCATCAGCTCCCATCTCCTCCTCTATGGCTCTGATGGTGTCTGAAAGAGATGAGATCTCTCTGCTCATCTTCTCAATCTTCTTCTTCATCATCTGACTCTTCTGCTTCTCTTCCTTCTTCACTGCAGCTATCCTGGCTGTCTCTTCATCTAGTAAAAACTGGTGAAGCTTCTCAAACTCCTGCTTGATCTGCCTCTCTGTGTGTTGGGTTTGTGTCTACAAAACAACAACAACAACAACATATTATTGATTCAATTTAATTATGAACACATAAGTAGGTTATATTTGAAACCATCCATACTGTAACTCTTCAAATTATTTACAGTCTCAGGTCTCACCTTAATATGTGCTGCTGTTTTATCACAGATGAGTTTGACCTCTATAAAGGTCTTCAGTTTTGTCTGTAAGGGCTGCAATTTGATCTTGAGCTCCTCCTGCAAGGAACATACAATACATTAGCCTTTAATCTACTTATTAGCCTATAGTTTATATACCTCCCTGTCAGGAACATGAACAAATAGAGAAAATGCAAAAAGACGATAGGGTACTTAGAGAATGTGTATTATAAACATATAATAACAGGGGAACAGAAAGAGTGGGGAAATGAAGTAAAAACACACATTAGATCTTTGTGCCCTAAACAAAAAACACACACGCTAAATCTGTGTGCACAGAGTCAGAATTGATTTTGTGTCGCCATGGGATACCAGAGAGTATATAGTATGTAGATATTTTTCACAAAGATCTCTGTTTCTCGAGGTCACCGAGTATTGTCGGTACAAACTCCCCCCAAAACAATAGTTTCTACCAACTCAAGCTGCTACAGCCAACAGCTAGAACTGCCAGGCAGCTATAGCGCTACACTCTGGGGACAGGAGCATAGGGGATCATCAACATATCCCTAGAGTGTAAACATGAGATCTATGTGGAAATTCCCCTTTAAATAGACACAAACACAGACAATACGTGAATATTTCCAGATCAAGAGTCCCATAATACTCATTTAGAGACATTAGAGATAGTGAAGGTCCATTATGTGGGAAGCAGTAGTAGTATACCTCTTGATGCCACTTTTTTTTTATTTATTTTTTTTAAAGGAAAACCTTTGAACATAATTCTCAACCAGTGGAAAGTGACAAAAGGGCCACTTCTCCAGCTTGGTATTAAGTGTCATAGTTCTGTAGTGACCGGATGCCAGAGTGTCCACATGTGTAACCCATGCTGATGGTTGGCAGCTTGGCGAGAGGGGGGCGGATCCCCTGGAGCTTCCTGTTGAGGATGTTGTTCCTCTTTATGTCCTGGGCCAGTTGTGGGCCAGTTGTGGGCCACTGAGTTCTGGAGCCTTACAGGAGAACTACTGTAATGTGTACTGGCCAATAAACAAGAGAACTAAACACTGCCATTGGCTGAGACATTGCAATACCAGCATTCTGGCGCACAGTGCTGCCATTGGCTGAGACATTACAGTGCAATACCAGCATCCCGGGTACACAGTGGCACTCACTGAGATGCTGCTTTGATAAGTCTGCCATTATTTTAAGGCAACATTGTTACTTTAAGAGGTGCTGTTTCAGGCAAATGCATATTTTCAATTTCAATTATCAAAAATGATTTAATTACTCAAAAAATGGCATTTCAATTTCAATATCAAGCAACAGCCAACAGCCATCTGTGTCTATAATTTGTTGGAGACAGTCAAGGTCGAGGTGAGTTTGTGCAGTATATTCTGCTTGAATCGTCCACAATCACTACAGTGCTTGATTTTCAAACAGAATGTTTGAATGTTTTCTTACCTTACGGTCCTGTGCTGCTTCATCTATCGGACTGAAGGTGTGATTCTTATGTTTCTTTGATATCTGGCACACCACACACACAGGCTGTTTATCTTCCAGACAGAAGATCTTCAGTTTTTCATTGTGCAGACTGCAGAACACATCAGACCCTGATGAAGCTCTCTGACTTTGTTCCTGTAAGAAGGTCTCACACAGGTTCCTTAACGCCATGTTAGGGGGATAGACATCTTTTGAGCACTTCCTCCTGCAGTAGGGACATTCTCTGTGTCCTTTGCTCTCCCAGAACTGCTGCAGACAGGCTTTACAGATGCTGTGAGCGCAGGTTAAAATGACAGGATCCTTGAAGATGTCACAGCACACAGGACAGGTGAGATCGTCCTCCATTTTAGAAGCCATTTTGTCTCTACAGTAAAGTCTCTTTTCTCTTGAGGCTCTCTCTGCAGCTTCACTTTCACTTTCAGCAGCCTGAGCAGACGTGACAGTGCCAAACTCAAACTCAAACTCTTCTCTGTTTCACACTTTAGTCCAAAAGACGTTCAGCCTCACCAGCTTCAGTTTAAACTCACAGTTTAAGTTCCTCAACCTCCTCAACCTGCCACACAACTTCACTTCCTGTGCTGGCTGCAGCCAGTCAAAGGGAGGGACTAAGGTAAAGAAGGATTCTGATTGGTCAGTCTCTTAGTTGCCAGACCAGTTCCTTGTGCTGCTGTCACATCACTGGAGTTCAGTTCAAAGTCCCAGTTATGGGTGTGAACTGCACTTGGCACAGAGACTGACTCTATATCAATGAATTACACACAGACTCTCCCCACACAGACTTTGATCTTGACATTCAGGTTAAAAGGAGGCAGGTAAGAGCTGGACACATAACATCCTAACTACCTTACAAGCAACTGAACTGTTTCAGTATATTACTACACATACAGTTAAAAATTCCAGTTGTGGGAGTGAACTGAACCAGCCAGAGACACAGAGACTGACTCCAGATCAGTGGATTACACGCAGACTCTCTCCCCACACAGACATTGATCTTGACATTCAGGTTACTGTAAAAGTAGGCAGGCAAGAGTTTAACTCTGGACACATAACTACCTCATATGATGAAGCCAATAAACTGGTTCAGAATGTGCATACTGCAATGTGGACAAAGAAACTAGTAAAAAAATGCAGGTGCACTCAATGTCACCACACTGATTTTGTGTCAATCCACATATGAAAGCTGGAGAAAGCTGGAGCAGTGTACCTAACGGCCGAATTGCAGCCGTGGCGATATCCTTTTCCAACCCCACTCCCTCTCGTGTCATATTGCTCGTGTCAAACATCTCTTTGGCTTAGTGCTGTCTGAACTGACTGAATCAGGAGACTGGGGGCAGGCCCTGTTACCCCTAGGCTAGAGTCAACATAAGCAATGACCACTGGCTACCCATACAGTAGGCTACAGGAGTCAACATACTGTAAGCAATGGCCCACTGGCTACTTACCCATAGGCTACAGGAGTCAACATAAGCAATGGCCCACTGGCTGGCTACATAGGCTACAGGAGTCAACATAAGCAATGGCCCACTGGTTGGTTGATTGGCCAGTCATTAGCGCAAAAGGTTTTTTTCTGCCAGGCACATTCAGAATAATGTATACGAAATATGCGATGCACCATCCTCCAACACCGTCTGTGTTGCATGCATTTCAGGACTCAAACTTTTGAAATGCTCAATTTTATAGACTCACTAGGGGGCGATATTGCATGACATGGTACCGAATCTGGCAAACCAACAACTTCAAGAACATCAACTTGACTCATGCAATAAAAAGTTCCCGTCTCCCTGGACAGCCTTCTGTCTTCTCTGTACAGGTAGGCTACATATTTCCTCCCCATTAACCTATATGTTCTGCTCAGTCTGATCTAGGTGTAAGTAGCCTGAATTACAGGAGCGGAGACTTGACATAATTCAGGGACACACGACACGTTAGTCACTCACAGCTCACAGGCAGTTTCTGTTTTGTTCTCCATGTGCTACCTATCGTTAGCCCACGTCTCCTAATGTAACGTTAGCCTACAACCTGTGTAGGCCACCATATTTTTGTATTGGGCCGGTTTTGTGCAACTTAATATAACCGCCCGTAGGCTAATGTTCCTCAATAGTAGCCTAGCTTATGTCAGGTGAACAAAAGTCTTTGCTAAAGTGTTTGCGTTTTTTAGGTGACCTCTCCGTAAGCAGGTTAGCAGCTAGCCTACCTGTCTTTCTGCTGCAGTTTGACTTCGAAGATGGCGTCGAGTCTCTCCGAGGAGGATTTCTCCTGCCCTGTGTGCTTCGACGTCTTCAAGAATCCCGTCATGCTAACATGCAGTCACAGCTTCTGTGAAGCCTGCGTGAGCCGGTGCTGGGAGGCCAGCGGATCCAGAGACTGTCCAGCCTGCCGAACACCATCTCATGACCCCCCTCGACCTAACCTGGTTTTGAAGAACATATGCGAGACATTTTTACAGCAGAGGAAAGCTTTAGCAGAGACTTGTCAATTACACGATAAGAAACTGGAGTTCTTCTGTTGGGATGATGAACAACCAATTTGCGTGGTGTGTCGAGATTCGGAGACACATTCAAACCACAGAATTTGTCCCATAGAGACGTTATCCTGTAAACGAAAAGTAAGTGATTTGTTGAAGGGGGTCGGGGGTCTTGGAATTTTATACTCTCCCAACACACGTGTGTGGGTAGCCTACCCAAATAGTAATTCATGTTTTTTTCCCCTATAGTCAGGTAGAACTTTGTGGAATTTGGGCATAAGTGTGACATAAGGTACTAATGCAATTTTTTTGCATAAATTGATAGTTTAGGGGGTGTCCTTTCAGAATCTGATGGGTGCCGCTCCGGCACCCTTGAGCATTTTCTTTAAAATGACATCATCTGCCACACCCCTTTTTTTATCATAGAAAGTCGTCTGAATATACATTAACATATAAACCCATCATGTATGGTATCAAATTAAAGCTCTTCTCATGCAGGAATCAGCTTTGACCATCAAAAAGATGAAAAAAAAAAGTTCAGGTCCCTTCAGAGAACAAAATACCATTTGCAAAGTGACCTTTAAGGTCAGATTACGTTCCTTTTTGCCGCATAATAGCTGACTCTAAATCATGTCATATTTTGGTATTAAATTGAATAAATGATGGAACTGCCATTTAGCCTAATACAGTGATTCTTAACCACAGGGCCGCGGCCCAGACTTACGGTGATTCTTAACCAGAGGGCCGCAAGACATGTTCAGTGTTGCACCTGTTGGCCGCAAGGGCCGCGGTACTGGGTAGATTATCAAATGAAGACATCAGAGATATGTAATGCATGAGACTTAATTCCATTCACCTTGTGGGTATATCCGTATCGAGGATATGTACTGCAAATGCTGCTAGCTACGTTAGCACATTGTCGTTATACCTATGCACTCACAAGAATCCTTACAAAACTGCTGGGATTCTGACACTACACATTTCACTAAAGGGGAGACTTGCCCAACGTGTTAGAATGAATGGATGGCCAGAAGTTCATCGCCAGAAAGCTACCATTAAGTGAATCCAGCCATGTCTAAAAACAAATACCGTTAACGTAACGTAATGAAATTGCACTTGTGAAATATCTACCAATAAATACAAAAACGTGCGCTTTTTGGATGTGAATGATGAATATTAAATGGGCCACTTTCTACTATAACAAACTGGGCCTCAAGGTTGAAAAGGTTAAGAACCCCTGGCCTAATACATACAGGAATACAATCATTCAATAGTAATTCATTTTATTGTGAATATTATAGCAAGTCTGATGTACCCTTGTTAGTTAGCATGTTAGTTATAATTTCCCTTGAATCTGTCACTGAATTTGACAGCAATGTTGTGAGGTACTTCCCAGGTAGTTAAGCACATTAATTATGACTGTCCTTGGATCCCCCCCCAGAATTACAGAAAACAATATTTTTCATCCTATCATTTCTTTAATGCTTTAAGAATAGACACCAAACGTGGTAAAAACAGCTGTCTTCTTTCTATCCTGGTCACCCATAGCCACTTGAAAGTAACCCATGTCAGGTCCAAAGTGGGGAACAGCTGTGCCTTGCCCAGTGCATGAAGCGCCTCCTCTATCTGTGGAAGTGGGTATGCATCTTTGCACATGACCATGTTCAGCTTTCTGTAGTCACAGCAAAAGCGCACACTCCCGTCTTTTTTTTCGCACAATGACCACTGGCGATGCCCAGGGGTTGCTACTCTCTTTGCCCCACTATGTCCTGTACATGTCGCTTGAACTTTTGATCGGGTGGGTGTCACCAGTTTATATGTTATGTCATGTGTCACTGTAGTTGTGTAGCCATAGTCATTGTCGTGGCTTGAGAAGACATCCCCGTAGCTTTTCAACAGTGCACTAAGCTTTACATGCTGTGCCGAGTTAAGCTCTCCTGCAGCTACCTGTACTGGAAGAGGCATACATTGGTGTCCATCTTCGGTAGCCTGAACACTGTTCAACATGCAATACCCCATCCATTTCATCAAACCCCACCACCTCTTTTGGACAGATCCTCTGTGACTTGGACACCACAGCTACCCTGGCCCTGGATATTAGTTTTATGGCCTTCTCACAGGTATTCATAACCCCGACAGGGACTTTTCCACCTGCTGCCTTTCCGAGTATGTTGGCAACCAGAAGCCCCTTCTGGATGCTGATCTTTGGAGTGGCTTCCACCAGGAATGGCATTCCACTGTTGGAGGCACCAGCCTTCAATCACCTTCTTACTGTGTGGTGGGATGGTGATCACTTCTCTGCCAGCCACCTTGACAAACCCAATTTTGCCATCTGAATCCAAGAATTCCACCTCATTCTTGACCCTAGCCAACACACGACGGACACTTGCCTCTGGTTGAGCAGCCTTTTCATCCTCATTGCATCCACACCCAGCAGAGAGGTCACTAGATCTTTGATGATGTTCATCCCCATAATGCCAGGGAGCCCATTTTTACATCTTTACAACATCCAGATGGGTGTCTCTCAGTATGAAGATGCACCGCCACTAAAGAGTGGTTCCAAAACACTCAACATCTGCTTCAAGACAACCAAGGACCGGCATGTTCAGTCCATAGGCTCCACCCAATGGGTGGACTTTAGCTGTTCCTCCCCAAAGTGTTCTCTAAAGTGAGACTCTTTGATGGTGGTGACCTCAAACCCAGTGTCCCAAAGGCAGCTTGTCTTCACTCCAGAGATCATCAGGTCAACCGTCCAGCAGTGACCAAATGCATTTTGTTTCAGGAACTGGTCGACTTCAGTGTCAACACAGTCTGCCAGCCCACTCCTGATCATTGATTAACCAGGGGGCCTTGGTTCGCTCTCTGGTGGAGTATTCTGTGCACTGTCTGCCTCTCCTGGAGCATGTCTTTGCCGGGTGACTTGGCCATGACTGTTGACTGGTGTGACCGGACTCTCCACATGTGTAGCAGATGTACTGCCCTTCCTGGTCTCTTAATGGCTCTCTCTTTGAGTCACGAGGTGGTCGTCTGCTTCAGGGATCCATTGCAAAGGTGATGAGCAGTGTGCAAATAAAATTTCGACTTTCAGTGGAGGATACTGATGACAGCGAGGGAGAAATGTCTGATTGAATGAATGTTCTTTGGAGGAGACATTTGATGTTTGTGATGTGTACAAGGACATTTGTACACATCATGTATTTTTTTAAATTGACATCATTGATTTGTGTTTGAGAAGAGCTTTCATTTGATACCATATACATAATGGGTTTTATACAGTAATGTGAGTCTAGTTCTTTTTTTATGGTCAACAAAAGGGGGCGTGGCAGATTATGTCATTAAAAATCATTGTTTTCATCTTTTTGATGGTCAAAGCTGATTCCTGCATGAGAAGAGCTTTAATTTGATACCATACATGATGGGTTTATATGTTAATGTACACTGCTCAAAAAAATAAAGGGAACACTGGTTCATAGGAGTATAGCATCAAGTCAGTCACACTTGTGAGATATTGATTTGGCCAGTTATGTAACAGAGGTGGTTTGTGAATCAGGTTGACCTGCTTTGATGTCAACAAAATTTTCTACAGGTGTACTAGAGGGCCAACTGTGAGACGACCCCCAAAACAGGAATGTCTTTACAGGTGGTGGCACCTGGTAATTTTTCCATCTTCATCCTTATTGACTGATTTGTCACTAGTTTTGCATTTGGATAAGGTCAGTGTTACCACTGGTAGCATAAGCCAGTATCTGGAGCCTACAGAGGTTGCACAGGGTAGTCCAACTCCTCCAGATTGGCACACCAATACGTTCCATTGCCAAAATGACTGCTGTGTCTCCCATTGCAGTCTCAAGAGCATGAAAGAGATTCCAGGAGACAGGCAATTGCTCTAGGACAGCAGGGCAGAGTGGTAGAAGATCCTTAACCCAGTAGCAGGACCAGTATCTGCTCCTTTGTGCAAGGAGGAACAGTAAAAGCCCTACTAGAGCCTTACAGAATGACCTCTAGCAGGTCACTGGTGTGAATGTCTCTGGCCACACTGCCAGAAACAGACTTCATGAAGGTGGCCTGAGGGCCCGATGGCCTCTAGAGGGACATGTGCTCCCTGCCCAGCACTGAGGAGCTCAATTGACATTTGCCATAGAATGCAATATTGGCAGGTCTAACACTAGTGCCCTGTACTTTTCACAGATGAGAGCAGGTTCACCCTGAGCACATGTGACAGACATTGAAGGGTCTGGAGATGTCGTGGAGAACGTTATGCTGCCTGCAACATCATTCAGCATCATTCAGCATGACCGGTTTGGTGGTGGGTCAGTAATGGTCTGGGGAGGCATACCCTTGGAGGGATACACAGAACAGGGCAGTGAACACAGGTCCCTCTAGAGGCTATCGGGCCCTCAGGTCAACCTCATAAAGTCCGTTTCTGACAATGTGGTCTGAGACATTCACACCAGCGGCCTGCTGGAGGTCATTCTGTAGGGCTCTAGCAAAACTCCTACTGTTCCTCCTTGCACAAAGGAGCAGATACTGGTCCTGCTATTGGGTTAACAACCTTCTACCACTCTGCCCTGCTCTCCTAGAGCAACTGTCTGTCTCCTGGAATCTCTTCCATGGTCTTGAGACTGCAACGGGAGACACAGCAATCTTTTTGGCAATGACAAGTATTGGTGTGCCATTCTGGAGGAGTTGGACTACCCTGTGCAACCTCTGTAGGCTGCAGACACTGGCTTATGCTACCAGTAGTAACACTGACCCTATCCAAATGCAAACCTAGTGAAAAATCAGTCAAGAAGGATGAAGATGGAAAAATTACCAGTTGCCACCACCTGTAAAAACATTCCTGTTTTGGGGGTCGTCTCACAGTTGGCCCTCTAGTACACCTGCAGTAAATTTCGTTGACATCAAAGCGGGTCAACCTAATTAACAACCACCTCTGTTACATAACTGTCCAGATCAATATTCCACAAGTGTGACTGACTTGATGCTATACTCCTATGAACCAGTGTTCCCTTTATTTTTTTGAGCAGTGTATATTTAGACGACTTTCTATGATCAAAAAGGGGTGTGGCAGATGATGTCATTTTAAGGAAAATGCTCAAGGGTGCCGGAGCGGCACCCGTCAGATTCTGAGTCTACACCCCCTAAACTCTCAGATTATGCAAAAAAATTGCATTAGTACCTTATGTCACACCTATCCTGGGGTTCTACCTGACTACTAGTCGACACTAGAGGCTAAACTGCAGCCTTTGCGGAAGCAGCTGAAGGCCTTTCAGGAGGCCAAACTCATTTATGAGCAAACAGCGAAGCACATAGAGGTACAGTAAGAACAATTATTTACACAGGTTCCTACTTGGCTATATCCTTGGTTAAAAAGGACAGAGCCTAAACTGGCTGTGGGACTCTGCCCTATTCATTTAACAGAACCAAAACTTGACAGTAAAATAAGATAATTAAATTCACTTAACATTGTGTGCACACATGTTTACCTGGTTTCTTGAGGATTGATAATTCAGTCAGGATTAGTTTGGTCATCTGCAAATTATATCTATTGCTGTTCGAGCAAATCTCTCTTTCACGCAGTTCTAGAATAGCATCTCCAAGATCAATCAATTGATTTTTTCCCCAACAGTCTCAGGCTGAAGATGTTGAGGAGGGTATTGAGGGGGTGCTGAACGACTTCTTGGGCTTTCTGAAGCATACCAAGATGGACAAGATGCATGCACTCAAGATGGAGAAGAGGTTGAAGATTCAAATGGTTAAAGAGAAGAAGGAGAAAGCAGACAGAGAGATCTCATCCCTCACTTCCACGATAGAGTCCACAGAGGAGGCCATGGGGGCTGACGTCACCACATTCCTTCGGGTAGGGGCTGTCCTCGGACATAGACCTCTGAAGTTCGCCCACAACAAAGTTACCGTCTTTTCGCAAATAAGGTCCGGTATCTTGAGATGTTTTGTGTGGGAAAATAACATGGGGATTTTGAATTATCGCACCTGTTAAACTCTCGCGGGGACGAAGAAATTGGAAATGCAGACGTTTCACACTACAAAGTTTTGTATCTGCCTTTGAGTGGATACTGTGATCTTCGGTAGGTGAAAACGGCACACTTTGGTCTTTGCTACCCCAGAGCAATGTAACTTACCATAGGCAGTTAGTTTCAATTAGCACCCAGATCTCCTTATATGGGCAAAGATGGCAGCTTTGGATCCTTTTTCTAGGCGAACTTCAGAGGTCTATTGACATTAAAGGGCCATAAATGGAAATTACATTTACAACTGTTAAGTCTGACCAAAGCTGATTAACTTACAGACAAAATCAATTTGCTGATTTAACAGCATGGGCAAGACCTTAACTGCAAACATTGATGAGCCAACTCAGTGCCACATAATAGCAATAGTTCATACAGAAGAGTCACAAAATTGGTCTTGTTTTAATTAGAACATTCTGGAGGCGTATCAGTGTGGACCACTGATCTATAAAGAATAACTTTATTCTTTATAGATCAGTGGTGTGGACAGGCAGAAACTGAGAAGTTTGAGTAGAGTGATGTAGACACTGGTGTTCACTTCCTGGTAGGCCTCTGATACTAACACGAGTCCCTTTTCCCCTTTACACTCTCACAGGACTATGAAGAGACAGAGGGAAGGTGTGTGATCTGATCCGCCTCCTTTATCTATTTTTATGATTGTGAACACACACCCGCTGTAGCACTGACTCCTGCTTGTTATTTCAGAATTCAGTGCACACTGCAGGTTCCAGAGTGTGTTTCAGGAGCTCTGATTGATGTCCCAAAGCACCTGGGCAACCTAAGGTTTAGCGTTTGGGAGGAGATGGATTCTTTGGTTTTTTATTGTGAGTATCTCGTACACCTAACTGTTTATCTTCTTGTTTCTCTTTTTTTAAGGCCTATCCTACAAAGTTCAGTGCTTTGAGTCTGTGATGAAGTGCTTTATAAGAAAACTGTTTTATTATTCATTATTTTGTACATGTGTGCATCACACAGTCTCTAATATCAAAACATAAACAGGATTTATCTTGGCTGTTGATGTCAGTACTTTGCGGGCGTGTGGTGGGCTGAGCGGTGCGGTTCAACACAATGCAACCTGCATTGTGTTGAACCGCACCGCTCAGCCCACCACACAGTAGCAGCTCTGCACTCTGCACAGTAGCAGCTCTGCACTCTGCACAGCTCTGCACAGTAGCAGCTCTGCACTTTTGTGTTTCTGTGGACAGGTGTTAATATGTAAACAAACAAACAAACAAACAAACAAACAAAAACGTATCCTCAACAATATCCTCTACTTCACTACAACATCAGACACAGTCATGTGAAAATGAATGGCTTAATCCTACAAGACTAAACACCATAAATAATGGTTTACAATGTCACGACACAACGTTCCAGTTATATTTTAGCTTTGTTGTCTTAATCAGTATTACAAATCTAGAGTATGATATGTTTTGTGGTGTGTGTGTGTGTGTGTGTGTGTGTGTGTGTGTGTGTGTGTGTGTGTGTGTGTGTGTGTCACTCTGCAGTTCCAATCGTCCTGAATCCAAACACTGCCAGCAAACCTGCCATCGTGTGTCCGGATCTGATACAACTGGGTGCTCCTGACCCCATCACCGCTGCTGCTGCCGACGGCAACGACCCCGCCAGCTTCCCAGACCACCCCGGGAGGTTTGATTTCAGGCACAGCGTCCTGGGCTCCGAGGGGTTCGACTCGGGGACTCACTGCTGGGAGGTGGAGGTCGGGGACAGCACGGAGTGGTGCGTGGGCGTGATGGCCGAGTCTGCCCAGAGGAAGGGAGACTTCACCTCCAGGAGCGGCGTCTGGTATCTGGCTTGCCGGGGGGAGGAGAGGTACGAGGCCTGCTGTCCTCCCGACAGGCCGGTAGCCCTCGCAGTGGAGAGGCTGCGGAGGGTCAGAGTGCAGCTGGACTGGGAGAGAGGAGAGCTGCTGTTCTCTAACCCCTGTGACCCAGACACACACCTGCACACGTTCACACACACTTTCACTGAGAGAGTGTTTCCAGTGTGCTCAGCTGATAAGTCTCTCTCAATAATGCCAGGGGATGTTTCTGTAAAACGACACGCTATCATGTCTAGATAAGTACAGGAAGCACACACACACACACACACACACACACACACACACACACACACGGACACAGACCCCTCTTCTGATCCAAGAGCCATATCTAAACACCGTCACCTTTTTTGGCTTGTACACTAGGAAATGTTCCATAGTTCAATTCCTTGGAGAAGGTTTTTTTCCCAGATAATCTATGAAAATCTGTTCCATTTGTTCTTTGTTCCTTTTGTTGAAACACCCAGAGAGGTGTAAAGAGTTCCAACGAAAAGAGACGTTATGATTTATGTGCCAAGTTCACTTGATGTGTTTGTGATTGATGTGTTTATGAATATGTTCAGTTGCTGAAAAATATGAAAATGACAGTATGTAGTGGATGAATAACATAATTGGTTTAATTAGATCCAACTAATTCATAGTAATTTGGTGACAGACCAATCACAGAGAGGGTTACGTGAAGACAATCTGTGAATGTAAATTGTGAATTCATAAGCCCACTTTGACGTTAAATGACAAAGTTTGAAGAAAATGTCAATTTCATTGCCATTCATTATTAGTTCTTAAATATACATATACTGTATATATATATTATTGCTTAAGAGGGCAATCCTACCTGATGTGAGGTCGGACATTTTTGTTTGTTGTTTGTCTGCAGTTTAACATCATTGTTATTTTGTTCGTTCACTACTTAGCACTGACACTGACATGTAATCTTTGATTTATTTGATCTTTATTTCTGTTAATAAAAAAATACCCACTGTTACAATCTATTGGCATCTGTCATCTGTACAAAATAATCAGAGTGGTGGCTTCAGGTGGGGATGTCCAGTTTGTCATCATGCCTGTAGTCCTCCACCTCCATCGCCATCAGGAACTCTGCACAACACACAACAAGGAAGAGCCTCACTCCAGATATCACTATGGCAACAGTATAGATATGGGATATCATTATGGTAACAGTATAGATATGGGATATCATTATGCAGAAACCAGCAGTCTCTCTCTCACACACACACACACACACACACACACACTGTTACCTTCTGTGTAGTCCATGTCGGGCCGTGTGGAGATGAAGACCCAGGCCAACCCCACCAGCAGAAACACACACACACACACACACACACACACACACACACACACTGTTACCCTCTGTGTAGTCCATGTCGGGCCGTGTGGAGATGAAGACCCAGGCCAACCCCACCAGCAGAAACACACACACACACACACACACACACACACACACACACACAGTTACCTTCTGTGTAGTCCATGTTGGGCCGTGTGGAGATGAAGACCCAGGCCAACCCCACCAGCAGAAACACACACACACACACACACACACACACACACTGTTACCTTCAGTGTAGTCCATGTCGGGCCGTGTGGAGATGAAGACCCAGGCCAACCCCACCAGCAGAAACACACACACACACACACACACACACACACTGTTACCTTCTGTGTAGTCCATGTCGGGTCGTGTGGAGATGAAGACCCAGGCCAACCCCACCAGCAGAAACACACACACACACACACACACACACACTGTTACCTTCAGTGTAGTCCATGTCGGGCCGTGTGGAGATGAAGACCCAGGCCAACCCCACCAGCAGAAACACACACACACACACACACACACACACACACACACACACACACACACACACACTGTTACCTTCTGTGTAGTCCATGTCGGGCCGTGTGGAGATGAAGACCCAGGCCAACCCCACCAGCAGAGCCACCACCAGGTTCACCACAATCCAGGGCTTCAGCAGCTGCTGCTCCGAACCAGGGGGCCTTCAGAACAGGGACTGGGGTCAGTGTGTGTGTGTGTGTGTGATAATCACTTGAGCATCTTGTCAGTGGGGTAGAGGTGGTGTGTTTGTGTGTGTATTCCAGTCCTCACTAGAGTGTCTGGTTGCCAGTAGGGTAGAGATGGTGTGTGTGTTTGTGTGTGTATTCCAGTTCTCACTAGAGTGTCTGGTTGCCAGTAGGGTAGAGATGGTGTCAAGTCAAGTCAAGTCAAGTCAAGTAGTTTTTATTTGTCCCAGCTTGGGCAATTGTTTTGCAGCAGTAGCACACACACATACACTTCCATATACACATACACTAACACACTTCCACAGGACATTTATAAAATAAATAAATAAATACACAAAAATATAAAATGTTTTGGGGTAATGAGATGCACAGGGTAAAAGATAAGCCCGGAAATAAATAAACACACAGCCTGCATATGGCTATCTGCAATTCTTGATGGAGTTAAGCAGTTGAACAGCAGAGGGTATAAAAGAGTGCTTGTATCTGTTTGTCCTGGCTAGTGGATATTTAAAACGGGAGCCAGAGGGCAAGAGCTGAAATTCACTGTGCAGAGGATGGGTGTAGTTATCCAAAATAGACTCAGCCTTCCTAGT
Source organism: Sardina pilchardus (assembly GCF_963854185.1). NCBI lineage: Eukaryota > Metazoa > Chordata > Actinopteri > Clupeiformes > Clupeidae > Sardina > Sardina pilchardus. The sequence goes on along the minus strand of NC_084997.1, from coordinate 31,353,866 downwards.
TGCCTGTTCTTCATATAAAGCAGTCAAGCTTTTCTGTTGGTGTGTGTGTGTCTGTGTGTGAGAGTTCTCACCAGAGTGTCTGGTTGCCAGTAGGGTAGAGATGGATGCGATCACTGGTCATCTGCTGACTCAGAGTCAAGATGAGAGCTGCAAAGTACACTGCAACAACACACACAACCAACCACTCAATCATTTGATCATTCATCCATCCATCCTAGTGGGTATTGTGGTGATAGTGGGTATTGTGGTGATAGTGGGTATTGTGGTGAAAGTGGGTATTGTGGTGAAAGTGGGTATTGTGGTAGGTGGTGATAGTGGGTATTGTGGTAGGTGGTGATAGTGGGTATTGTGGTAGGTGGTGATAGTGGGTATTGTGGTGATAGTGGGTATTGTGGTGAAAGTGGGTATTGTGGTAGGTGGTGATAGTGGGTATTGTGGTGATAGTGGGTATTGTGGTAGGTGGTGATAGTGGGTATTGTGGTAGGTGGTGATAGTGGGTATTGTGGTGATAGTGGGTATTGTGGTGAAAGTGGGTATTGTGGTAGGTGGTGATAGTGGGTATTGTGGTAGGTGGTGATAGTGGGTATTGTGGTGATAGTGGGTATTGTGGTGAAAGTGGGTATTGTGGTAGGTGGTGATAGTGGGTATTGTGGTGAAAGTGGGTATTGTGGTAGGTGGTGATAGTGGGTATTGTGGTGAAAGTGGGTATTGTGGTGAAAGTGGGTATTGTGGTAGGTGGTGATAGTGGGTATTGTGGTGATAGTGGGTATTGTGGTGATAGTGGGTATTGCTGTTGATGTTGTGTGTGTGTGTGTGTGTGTGTGTGTGTGTGTGTGTGTGTGTACGTGTGTGTGTGTGTGAGTGTGTGTGTGTGTGTGTAGGGGGCATCAGTACTCACAGAGGGAGGCCAGGGCTGCTGGGTCCATGGTGAGCAGTCCCCTCAGGGCCATGGAGGCCTTGGCCAGATTCACCCTGACAGGACACACACACACACACACACACACACACACAGGAAGCAGACAAAGAGAGGGGGATGATTGAGAGATCATTGACACCCAGACACAGACACACACACACACACACACCCCTACCTGTCGAAAGCAGACACAGTGCTGATGGCGAGGAGCAGGTAGAGTAGGGACTGGGCAGGGTAGGGTACACACACACACGCACACACACACACACACACACACACACCCCTACCTGTCGAAAGCAGACACAGTGCTGATGGCTAGTAGCAGGTAGAGTAGGGACTGGGCAGGGTAGGGTACACACACACACACACACACACACACACACCCCTACCTGTCGAAAGCAGACACAGTGCTGATGGCTAGTAGCAGGTAGAGTAGGGACTGGGCAGGGTAGGGTACACACACACACACACACACATACACACACACACACCCCTACCTGTCGAAAGCAGACACAGTGCTGATGGCTAGCAGCAGGTAGAGTAGGGACTGGGCAGGGTAGGCCAGGGGGTGGTACTGCTGCAGCAGGTTGGGGAGGGTGGTGAGCTGCTCCCCTGCCAACACGTACACCACGATGATGTTCCACACCGCGTAGCCAGCCAGGAACCCGTGGGAGAACAGACCCATGATCCTGCAACATAGGATGAGGACATGAGCATCACACACACACACACACACACACACGTGGGAGAACAGACCCATGATCCTGCAACATAGGATGAGGACATGAGCATCACACACACACACACACACACACACGTGGGAGAACAGACCCATGATCCTGCAACATAGGATGAGGACATGAGCATTACACACACACACACACACACACACCCACACGTGGGAGAACAGACCCATGGTCCTGCAGGCCAACGCAACATGAGGATATGCCACCGTCTATACAAACAGCATTACACACAAACAGGCACGCACGCACGCACGCACGCACGCACGCACCCACGCACGCACGCATGCACGCACGCACGCACGCACGCACGCACGCACGCACAGCTACACCACCTAAACACAACATCTACTGCAAATATACTGTAGGCTAAGAGCCACTCTTCTGCATGTCTTCTGACTTAGGCCAGTAGGAGGAGCCACTGACTTGTTTAGCTAAAGCAGTTCATTCTTAGGCCAGTAGGAGGAGCCACTGACTTGTTTAGCTAAAGCAGTTCATTCTTAGGCCAGTAGGAGGAGCCACTGACTTGTTTAGCTAAAGCAGTTCAGTCTTAGGCCAGTAGGAGGAGCCACTGACTTGCACTTGTGACCACACCAGCTTGACCTTTGACCCCTGACCTGAAGCCGCTGTGCACCCTCATGGCCACGTCCCGCGTGGACCACATGGTCCTGACCTCCATGAACTCATCCAGCTGCAGGCTGGGGCGGGGGAAGTCCAGACGCTCACCAGCGCCAAACTGACCTGAGAGGAGAGGAGGAGAGAGAACTATTTTAAAAATAGTTCCTATAAGTTTCATTTGTTTTCACTCCACCCCAAACAGATATTGTATCTGTTTGTTTTTTGTAATATGTCAGCTTTGGCAACACTGCTTATTTGAGTCATGCCAATAAAGCTCCTTTGAATTTGAATTTGAATTTGAGAGAGAGAGAGAGAGAGAGAGAGGAGGAGAGGAGAGGAGAGAGAGAGGAGAGGAGAGAAGGAGAGAGAGAGGAGGAGGAGAGAGGAGAGGAAAGGAGGAGAGGAGAGAGAGAGGAGAGGAGAAAGAGAGGAGAAGAGAGGAGAGGAGATGGGAGGAGAGGAGAGGAGGAGAGGAGAGAGAGAGAGAGAGGAGGAGAGAGAAAGAGAAAGAGGAGGAGAGAAAGAGGAGAGGAGAGGAGGAGATGGGAGGAGGAGAGGAGGGAGAGGAGAGAGAGAGGAGAGGAGAGAACGAGATGGGAGGAGAGGAGAGGGGATGAGAGGAAAGGAGATGAGAAGAAACAAGAGGAGAGAGGAGGAGGAGGAGGAGGAGGAGGAGGGGCAAGAGGAGAGAAAGAGATGGTAGGTGAGGGCTTCTCATGGTTTCTCTCAACAAACAACTTTCCCATGGAACATTCTCCACTGTCAGTAATGCCGAAAACTAATTCAACACAAATACACATCTTA
>NC_084997.1:31343285-31345785 GCF_963854185.1 Sardina pilchardus | reverse complement strand
CCCTCCCTGGGGATTTGAAAAACTGTTCCAAACACACATGTCAATCTTTGCTAGTTTTTTTGTCCTAGAAACATATACATGTAAGTGACACCATAAACCTTTAATCAACTAGTTAAAAGAGAATGTATCAATGGCACTTTGTAAAAACAATAAAAGAAAACCCTAGGATTTCAGTCCTCTCACCTGCAGCAGGCCCATTCAACTTACAGTAATTTGCATTTGAAAGAGACACACACTAAGTGACCCATTAGTCTGACTTTTTTCCAATTTGTAGTAAAACTACATAACATTTTTAAATGTTCTTATTACTTATATGGAGCCAACACCATTGTTTTCAAGGTTTAAACTTCAAAAGTCTTAGCTCGATATATATTTATAGTGTATTTTTATACCTTTGACCTTTGAAAATTGTTTTTTAAATAGTTGTGTTTACACTGAATTATTATAAAAAGTAATTTCATTACATCCACTTTACTCTCATATAATTATTTTGGAGGATCTCTTGAATATAACCATATGTGCCACTTTTGCATAGATGTTTTTAGTTAGATGAAAAACTTAAAAATCTCAAGGTATAGCTAGCTGCCTCAAAGTGCCTGAAAAGGCCCCGGACCTCCAAGTGTTAACATTTGCATTTATTAATTTAGCAGACACTTTTATCCAAAGTGACTTACATATGTCAATTATATAACAAAGATCATTGTCCCTGGAGCAATTTGAGGTTAAATGCCTTGCTCAAGTGGATAACGGTGGTTTAAATGTCTGGGTAGGCGGCCTACATACTCTATTGTTCACGTATGCCACCAATACCATCACAACCTCACATTTGCCAATATGCCACCAACACCATCACAACCTCACATTTGCCACTAACACCGATCAAGTGCACCTTCCTTCCTCCCTTATTTTTATAACCACCAGCCGCCACTGATATACAGTCATTAGTGTAGACAATTATGCGTTCTTCAGAGGTAACTATCATAAAATAAACAAACAGAAAAACAAAAAACTAAATTCTCCTGGACACTGGTCTTCCCCGTTGACTAAGATGTGACATGATCAGGTTGGCTAAAACAAAAAAAGACAGCAATGCTGCTTTGCAATTGTTGGACTTTTATTTTGACAAGTTTTTGACGTTTTGTCTTCCACATTCATGAAAGGGTTGGTATGAATGTTGAGTCATGTTTCATGAAACAGTCATGAATGCTTCATGACAGCTGTTATGAATGTGTTATGAACGAACCCGTCAAGTAAAGTGTTACCAATGTTTCTCTTTCATTTTATTGTGGTAAGTTGTTCAATGACGCTTTTGAGAAGCCCTTGTCGGGCTTGTAACCTAAGAGTTGCTGGTTCGATACCTGACCGGTAGGAAAAATGTGGGCGGGGGGAGTGGTTGAGCACTGCTCTCCCATGCCCCCATCCATGGCTGAAGTGTCCTTGAGCAAGGCACCTAACCCCACACATACGCACACACACACACACACACACACACACACACACACACACACACACACACACACACACACACACACACACACACACACACACACACACACACACTTGAGCAAGGCACCTAACCCCTCACTGCTCCTTGAGCGCCGCTGTTGAGCAGGCAGCTCACTGCTCCGGTGTGTTTCACTTGTGTGCTAACTGTGTGCTGTGTGTGTTCACTAATTTACGGATTGGCCAAAAAGAGACCAAATTCCTTTTATACGCAAGTAGGGCTCTCAAGTTTTTCACACGCATTTCAATGACTTCACCCGCTCACACGCCACACATGGCATTTTTCACTCCGAGAAATGATTAACTTGCCCGCACAGAAATTTCTAATGGCTATAGTTTACAAACGTGTCACACAAAGTGGTCTGTGCGCTCATTCAGCTCAGAGAGCTGCTGTTCAGTTAAACCTCATTTGCTGATTTACTTTTTACTAATGGGACCTTAGATAAATAGAGGATACATAGAAAAATAATCTGACCACAGGTCAATCGAATAAACATGAGCAAACAGCAGGTGACTGTGCATGGCATATTAGACATCCTGATCCATACAAAACTGGCCCCATGCAGCCTTTCCACTCACCTCCTGCGTCTTGGCTGTACACCGGAGGTCCAGTAGGGGGCAGCATAACACAGGGAGAGAAAAGTCAGGTATGCAGCTCAACACATGAACACAGCGCTCGTACAACAGCCCGGACCCAAACCCACTGCCTCCCACACACCAGTGCGACACTTTCACAGTCACACACACACACACACACACACACACACACACACACACACACACACACACACTATACTTCTGGCAACCAGACACTTCCGATGAGGACTTGAACACACACACACACACACACACACACACACACACACTGATGAGATGCTCTGATGCATAATACACACACATGCATGCACGCACACACACACACACACGAAGGCACGCACGCACACACACACTGATGAGATGCTCTAGAGCTTTGGTTACAGCTGTTTTCCAAAGTATT
>NC_084997.1:31335785-31338285 GCF_963854185.1 Sardina pilchardus | reverse complement strand
AGATACTGACAGCATCTTAAATACTGGGAAGTGGGAGTTGGGATGACATCGTATTTCCCAAAGCTATTTTCTTTTATTTCCTATGCAAAAAAAACCCAACAACACTGCGTTGAATCCAACATTTTCTTTTTAATTTCAGTGCCATGCATTCAAATAACAATCTATATAAAAAGTACAAAATAAAAAATATAAAGTCCTTTCTCTGGTTGTGTGTACCTGTAAATGCTGCTAGAGTTCATTGGTGGTCTACACCAGTCCCTTAGAGACGGTACTGGTAGGCTATATCGGGAGTTAGCCTCACCCCCATCTTCTCCCATTGACAGCAGTCACTTTGCTTGTTTGGAAAAGTTGATTTTATAGTCAGGGCTCCATAGTTGACAAAACGTAAACTATGTTTTTGGTTTAAAAAAGAAAAGAAGGCTTTTGAATTCAAACAAAACCTCAGCTTTACATGCCTGTGTGGCATATGAATACACAAAATTGCAAAAAAATAAAACAATGTCTATATTTTAACATTAAAAAAACAAACTATTTAACGTTACAACATTTTGGACATCATAAAGTGGGATCACAAAAGACAGCTTTGTATGCAGTTTTAAGTCAGTGTTCCTATCACAGTGAAATTGTTGCTCTGACTGAGAACAGCGAATGATCCCTCATGGTGCTGTAGTAAGTACATGTAAGTACTCGGTTCTGAACCAAAGGAAAATAAAGAAAGTGAAGTGTATCGGTTACTGTAAACATAGAGCAGACCTTGAGCAGGAGTAAAGCGGGGATCACATTAGCCGGTGCCAAGCGGCAGCGGCAAGCGTAACGCAACGCTCAGACCATAATAATCCAAAACATTCTATTTCTAAGTACGCTGCGGTCAACTACTGTACGTTACTAGAGACGGTTTATAATTCATCTTAGTAACTAGGCAATCTTTGTTGTTACGTTGTGGGATAAATCGTTAATACAATGAGAAACATATGTTACTAGAGACGGTTTATAATTCATCTTAGTAACTAGGCAATCTTTGTTGTTACGTTCTTAGACGAATCTGAGAGGGTCAAAATACCTGAACATTCTAAAACTGACTACTGTAGATGAGCTGAGCGTTGCGCTTGAAAGTTGAACCAAGTTAAACTCCCAGTTTGTTCAATTCTAACGTTACGCCAGCGTCGTCACCGGTCCGCTGCCGAACCATAGAGAACAATAGGACACCTGCCGCTTGCCACTGGCTAATGTGATCCCCGTCTGAGTGTTCACCTGAGGCTAGAGTGAGGTGTTGTAAGAGGTTGTGAGAGGTTTGACTTTTCATATGAAGAACTTCTACTGTATATAGACCCACTGATCTATAAAGAATAACTGGATAGACTATCTCACTGTTGCCGCCCTATCAACAATGAAGCCAATGGAACTGTCCTGAGTGGTCCCAATATGGCCGTCGCGCTGAGGCTTCAGGTTTATGACGTAGATGCGCTATCCAGTGTTCTTTATAGATCAGTGCGTTCGACCAAAGAGTATAGAGGTACTTTGGTTCGACTGGCAAGTGCTCCCAATATGGCCGCTGCACTCAGACTTCAGGCTTATGACGTAGATGCGCTATCCAGTGTTCTTTATAGATCAGTGTATACACCTCGCCTACAAAAAAGAGCCAAAGCTGTCCTCTTTGCCCATTTAAGGAGATCCTGGTGTTAACTGAAGCTAGTTACCAATGGCAAGTTGCATTGTAAGTTAGCTCTGGGATAGCAATAATCTATGTTTACGACAGAGGGCAAAAGTGTGTTGAGCAAAACGTCTGCATTTCCGATTTCCGAGATCTTAACAGTTGCAATCATGCTAAACCCCCATTTTATTTTGGAAAAATCGCAAGATACCGGATCTCAAAGATGGCAGCTTTTTTTGTAGGGGAACTTCAGAGGTCTATAGGATTGGCAATACAAAAATAAACAAGCTACAACGTCAACAAATGCCATTACACACAAAAGTTCTGATTGGCACTTGTTTCTGTGCTTAAATTAGGCCTTGTGATTGGGCTATTTATATCATTAAGGAAATAGTAAGAAAACAAAAGTGTTTTTTTTCTTCATTAAAAAAAATTATACCCGGTGCCTTACATCCTCATATCAACATGTTTGCATTACTTCCATCAGCATATCTCCACGATTGTAAAATCCTCTTCCTCCGATTCTTTGTGATCACTTCTTCCCTCTCCTCCACTGGTCAGAAATACCTTTCCACTTAACATTCAGGGGTTTGATCCCACACACACACACACACACACACACACACACACACACACACACACACACACACACACACACACACACAAGCGTTTCTGTGTATATGTCTTGGTATTCTTCATTGCCTGCTGTTCCACATCTCTGTGTGGCTGTATCTCTAAGCGCGTGTGCATAAGAGTGTGTATCTGAGTGTGTGTGTGTGTGTGTGTGTGTGTGTGTGTGTGTGTACACATGTGTGCGTGCGTTAGGGTTCGTCAGGTGTGTGTGTGTGT
>NC_084997.1:31318285-31325785 GCF_963854185.1 Sardina pilchardus | reverse complement strand
TCACCTGGGTTCAGGAGACCTGAGGACACACACACACACACACACACCCACACACACACACACACACACACACACACACGTGCACGCACACACACACACACACACACACACACACACACACACACACATGCACACACACACACACACACACACACACATACACACGTGCACACACGCACACACACCCACACACACACGCAACACACGCACATAACACACACAGTTGTGAAATTGGCAAATGAGTAATAAGAAAGAGTGGAATGTGCAGCTAGCTTGTCGTCTCACCACTGTAGTCAACTAGACACAAACAAACAGAGACACACTTACACACAGGCATAGACACACACACACACACACACACACACACACACACACACACAGACACACACACACACATACTGTAGTGTGTTGTCTCACCACTGTGGTCAGCTAGACACAGACACAGACACAGACACACAGACACACACATAAGCATCCACACACACACACACACACACACACACACACACACACACACACACACACACACACACACACTAAGTTTGATGTCTTACCACTGCGGTCAGCTAGGCCTCCATGGATGACTCTGGCCACAAAGATTTCCTTGGTCTTCAGGTCCTTCTTGATGGTGACTCCCTGACAGACACAAACAGATCACATCCACAAAATGTTTTTTAAAATCATTGACTTCAAATAAACTCATATTCGTATTGAAACATTAAAACATCAGGGAAGGAGGAGGGTAGCAGGTTAACACCGCATACAAACTTGACCTGTGTACTCATCAAAAATGCGCAATGTGATTGGTCAAAGATGAACAAGATGGAGAGACTCGATGAATGTGAGATGGAAGAAGAAAATTGAACAGCTCTGACAACCAAACGTTTGAAAAACAGAGTACTGTACTGTACATCTGCCATGACGAGGAGGGGTGATGATGAGGTGTCCAACTCCTGTGATAAAAGTTTGCAAACGTTCACAAACATTCACTTATGTGGGCGTATTTTAACATGCATCTGGTGTGATATAAAGGGGGACTTGAGAAGTGCTGTGGATGAGAAGTGCTGTGAAACGATAAGGAGATGAGACAGTACAGATATGAATGGGTCTCTGCCATCACCACAGGACTGGTTAAGGCTGCTGCAAACGGTGAAGAGTATGATTATGATGGTGATGGTGATGGTGATGATGGTGGTGATGGTGATGGTGATGGTGATGGTGATGGTGATGATGGTAATGATAATGGTGATGGTGATGATGATGGTGATGATGATGATGATGATGGTGGTGGTGAAGGTGATGGTGATGGTGATGATAATGATGATGGTGATGATGGTGATGGTGATAGCGGTTATGATGATGATGAGGAGGAAGGAAATGATCATCATGGTGATGATCCACAGAAGAAGCAGCTAGATGAAGGGTCTAGATGAAGCTGACCCTACAGCCATGATGGACCAATGGGTAATGAGAAGAACAGTGATGCTGAACCTACAGCCATGATGGACCAATGGCTAATGAGAAGAACAGTGATGCTGAACCTACAGCGCTGATGAACCAATGATTAATGAGAAGAACAATGATTCAGAGCGATGATGAGCCAATGAGTAATGAGAAGAACCATGATGCTGAGCGATGATGAACCAATGGGTAATGAGAAGAACAGTGATGCTGAGCAATGCTGGACCAATGGCTAATGAGAAGAACCGTGACTGTAAGGACATAAATGCGTCCTACCTCATCAACAACATGCAGCCTAGAGTGGCGTTCATCTTCCAGCACAGGAGTCAATGTGAAAACAGAAGTCCAAGACAATAAAAGAAAAAAAAAGGGTGGATAAAAAAGCATGTGCAAAATGGAGAGAAAGAGAATAGAAAAGAGAAGTGAAGAGAAGAGAGAGGAGCTGCTGCGCTGGACTGGACTTTGTCACTTCTTCCTCTTGGTCTTCTTCTTGCGGGTGAAGAGGCAGCCGACGGTCTCGTAGTCGTCGATGGACAGGGAGACGGGCAGGGGCAGAGGGGCAGAGACGGGCAGGCCGTTGAAGGGCGTGAGCGACTCCAGGTAGGCCTTGCGCTGCGGCGACGTGGGCAGCAGCGACGTCAGCTTCTTCATGCTGGATCGCCGCGGCAACGAGGGCGAGCGGCCCGAGCAGGACGACAGCGACGAAGACGAGGAGGACAAGGAGGAGGAGAGGGAGAACCGGAAGCGGCTCGGCGAGGGGGACTCTCTAGCGGACAGGGTCCTCTTGCTCTGCGCCGGCTCTTTGAGCTCCTTGAGTTCTTTTGGTTCCTTATGTGTTTTCAGTTCTTTTTGTTCCTTGTGTGTTTTGAGTTCTTTTTGTTCCTTGTGTGTCTTGAGTTCTTTTTGTTCCTTGTGTGTTTTGAGTTCTTTTTGTTCCTTGTGTGTTTTGAGTTCTTTCTGTTCCTTCTGTTCCTTGTGATCCTTGTGTTCTTTGTGTTCCTTGTGGTCTTTCGGTTCCTTGTGTTCTTTATGTTCCTTGTGTCCTTTGAGTTCCTTCTGTTCTTTGTGTTCCTTGTGTTCCTTGTGTTCCTTGTGGTCCTTCGGTTCCTTGTGGTCTTTGCCGTGCCGCGGGCTGTGTGTGAGCACCGTGTGTGTGTGGGTGTGTGGCTGTGCCCCGGGCTTGGCTTTGGCCTTGGCCCCGCGTGGCGGCGGCACCGGCTGCTTGGCGCGGGCGCTCTGGGGCGACTTGCTGGCCACCACCAGGCCCTGCAGCTTACTCACCACCTCCGAGAGCAGCCGCAGCGCCTTGGCGTCCTCGTCCGACGAGCCGCCCCCGGCCCCGCCCCCGGCCCCGGATCCTGCCGCCGCGCCCGCCAACTCCGCCACCCTCCTGGCGCCGCCTCCTCCTCGTCGCCCGGTCGTGCGGCGTTCCTCCAGGCTGTGTTGGCGAAGGACCCCGCCGGCGGCCGGCGTGGCGCCCCCCGAACCCCCGCTGTGCTGGAGCAGGCCTGGGCTGGGGGGCGCCGTCTGGGAGCGGGTGGACTCGCGGTGGGAGATGGGCGGCAGGTTGGGCGGCTTGTTCTTGTGCTTGGTGGAGTTGGAGGTGGAGAGAGGGGAGCCAGGCACGGTGGCACTACGCTGGCGGAGAGGCGGGTGGCGTTTACCGGTGCGGGCTTTCTTCTGGTTCTGGGGGGGTGAGAGCGAGCCGCTGGGTTTGGAAGCGTCCTTGCTGTGCACGTCCATGATCATGTTATCTTCCGGAGGGAAAAGAGTCGAAAAGCATAAAGGTAGAAAGGACACAAGTGTTAATAACAGGGTTTAAAACGCACAAGACAACAGTTTCATTCCTCTTTCAAATATACCAGACTAAATCGTAAAGTGGATGCCCCCCCCCCGCCTCCGCCCCAACACACACACTTCCAAACAAAAGTGAAACAGGTCACCCTTGAAGGTGGCCCACTAAAAGTGCAGTTATATGGCTACATAAACATCACCAGCAAGCATGAATTCAACATGTTCCATTAGAGTTGCCTTTGACGCCGTCACAGCCTTCTTACCAATGAGAGCAGGCGTGTAGATGGTGGGGGCGGAGTTTGTAAGCCCCGCCCCCATGAGCTCGCAGGTCTGGTAGCAGAGCTGGTTGCCCATGGGGTCGTACTGCACCAGCAGGCATTTCTGCACAGGCATCGACATGGGCATCCCCGCTCCCGCCGAGGACCCCCCCGGGCCGCCCGGGTCCATGGAGCAGCCGTCGGTGAGGCTGAGGATCTTGCTGGTGGCCAGCTTCTCCATGGTGTAGCGGCGCAGGTTGTCCCAGCGGTGGCGCACTCGAGCCGCCTTGGGCGTCTGCGGGGGGGTCTGGGGAGCGGGCTGGGACGGCGAGGAGGAGGACGAGGAGGAGGAAGGTTGCGAGGGGGTCTGGGGCGGAGCGTTTGTCGGCGCGTGAGACGGAGTTGGCAAAGGACTCGTGGACGGACTCGAGGAGGGGGACAGGGACGGAGCCTGAGGCAGTGACGAAGCTCACGTTACACATCACAGCAGGACAGTCAGGACACTCATAACACTCAAGGGCTTAGTCAAGGCTTCACTAGCATCACATTAGCAATGCTGAGGAACCTGCACATCTGCGCACAGCTGAAGTGTGCTTATGTAAATGTCTCAGTGTGCTTGTGTGAATGTCTTAATGTACTTGTGTGAATGTCTTAATGTACTTGTGAGAATGTCTCAATGTGCTTGTGAGAATGCCTCGTGTGCTTGTGTGAATGTGTTAAGTGTACTGAATGTCATTGTATTACCAACGCTGCTTTAGAACACAAGCATACTTACTTAATATTCTCCAGTCCACATAACTGTGACATCCTGTCGAGAATTCACGTCTACTTACCTTTACCTACTTACCTTTGTGCTATCCCTATCTTTTAATGACCATCAAAACTGATTGTATGTGTGAGAGTGTGTGAGTGTGTGAATATATGAATGTGTGTGCATGTGTGTGTGTGTGTGTGTGTGTGTGTGTGTGTGTGTGTGTGTGTGTGTGTGTGTGTGTGTGAATGTGAGTGAATGTGTGTATATAAATTTGTGAATGTGTGTGAATGTGTGTACCGGTATACGTTTGTTTGTTTGTGTGTGTGTGTGCTTACCAGGGGCTGCTTGTTCTTGACCATACACACGATCCTCATGGCCTCCTCGTCGGCAGGCATGTCGGCGGGGACGGGCGGCAGCACGGGGTCGTAGTCCTTCTTGGCCACCGTGTCGTGCGTGAGCAGCAGGGCCTACAGTACCATGGAAACAACACACACACTCAAGCCAAGAACACAAACCAAACCTCTACATGATAAAGCACTTAAAAAGGTGTGTGACTGTGAATATGTCGGTATCAATAAAAATAAATACATAATAAAATATATACAAATATCTCCGGAGCCAGTATTTACGTGAGACACCGATTGCTGATTTTATAAATTGAACCTCTAAGTCACAGTTGTCCTTTTAAAAAAAAGGCATTTAAAATGAGACGTAACATTTCATATGGTCAAATTGCAGTTTACAGTATCTATGTTATCAATAACAAGTAAAAAAGCTTGCATAAAACAACGCTAAGAACCAAAGTGAAACAGAAGTATTACTGTATATGTGGAGGAAGCTGTATGTCTGACTGTGTGTGAAGTCAAAATATGATGAGTGAGCTGCCTGACCTGTACGTGAGGCTTCTCCAGTAGATGGTACAGCTCCAGAATCTCTGGTGTAGGGGTCGTGACCTCTCTTAAATTGGCCATCACCTGCACGACAGTATCAAGTGTGCGTTCATTAAGAGCTGTATAACATACAAGTACATGACACAATCAAGGGAGGGAAGGTTTGGGTCTGGATTTGTACAGTATCACAGTCTGTCTTTGTTGAGATTCACCCTTTTTATCCGTCATTTTGGAATTTTCTGAAAATTGGTGCCCTTACAGGCTGGCTTTTTACTCATTTTTTAAATTTGAAATATTCCTCTTTTTAGTCAACTTCAGCCGCAGGGGGCAAACACTTTTTCACAGCACTGTAAGTGTGTTAATGTGTGTGTTTTAAGAGGGGGCAAATGCTTTTTCACAGCACTGTAAGTGTGTTAATGTGTGTGTTTTAAGAGGTGCAACGGCTGAACGTACCTCCTGGGAGAGACCGGATGAGTAAGGCAAGTAAGGGGTTAACACACACTTTGCATTCTTCTGCTGCAACAGGCACTCATATACCTGAGAGAGAGTGAGAGAGAGAGAGAGAGAGAGAGAGAGAGAGAGAGAGAGAGAGAGTGAGAGAGAGAGAGAGAGCGAATATGAACAGCAGAGAGAGAATGAACGGCAGAGAGAGAGAATGAACAGCAGAGGAGTGAGAGAGAGAATAAACAGTAGAGAGAGAGAGAGAATGAACGGCAGAGAGCTAGATGGTTATATGGACAAATGAAGCTCTAGAGGGCATATGACTCAACATCTGCACAAATCAAATCCACTAACAAAGAGACAAACAAACACTGATTAACAGTGGACAAGACATGAAGGTGTGTGTGTGTGTGTGTGTGTGTGTGTCTGTCTGTGTGTATAATAACACAAAGTAGATGGATATAAAGTAGCGTTGATACGTGTATTTGTGTGTGTGAGCATACTTGCATACTGACCACTTGCAAGCCAAGCAAAAGATGACAGAACAGGCTCTGTGTGTGTGTGTGTGTGTGTGTGTGTGTGTGTGTGTGTGTGTGTGTGTGTGTGTGTATACTAACCCTCAGTAGTGACCGGAGCCAGGGAGCACTGAGCAGGCTGTGGAGCAGGTCTGCACCACTGATGTCTCTGCTGATGGAGAGCCGCACCTCCGCTAACACATCAGCCAACACCTGAGTCAGACCTACACACACACACACACACACACACACACACACACACACACACACACACACACACGCACGCACGCACGCACGCACGCACGCATGCACGCACGCACACACGCACGCACGCACGCAAGCACGCACGCACGCACGCACGCACACACGCACGCACACGCACACATACATACAGACACACGCATGAACGCACACACACACACACATGCGCGCATGCACGCACAATAGAGGTGGTTAGTCCAGAGGGCCATTGCAGATGAGGATATGGTAGCACAACAGCGTACTGATCAAAGCAGCCACACAATAAACTAGCACAAACAGCCACACACAGAGACACATGCACACACTCACACACACACAGAGAAACACACACTCAAAGATGGACATTGACTCAGCCTCTCAGCTAAACATGGCTTTACGAGACTCATCCAAATATGAGTTTACGAGATTTGCAGATTTCTGTCCCAACGTTTTGTCTGAACATCATGGTCTTGTGGTGGAGGACAGGGTAAACACACCAGGACAGGTAAACAAGGGCAGGTATGAAGAAAGCAGATGTACGCTGGCTACTCCAAACCGACAAGGTTTATCTAAAAAACACGCAACGTTTCGACCCGCTCAATGGTGTTTTTTGCCCCCAACGGCACCTTCCAGGCAGCACAGCCTAAAAGGCACTACCTTTACCCTATTCCTAACCTTAACCCCCTCAACCCTCATCCTACCCCTAAACTGAGGGGAGTTGTGCCTTGAAGACAGCGCTGCCTGGAAGGCACCATTGAGGGCAAATAATGCCAAAGACCGTTTCGACCCACCAGGGTCTTCTTCAGGCATCCAGTGTGCGGACATCTACTTTCTCCATCCCTGTTACATTCGATGTGCCTGCACCGGGCCCCATTGAGGTGGGATGTGCATGCACTTGACCCAAACAAGAGCAGGTAAGCACAGCTGTAGTTGCCCCTAGCCCTCCAGGCTACAGTATACACTATGCAGGTAAGCACAGCTGTAGTTGCCCCTCGCCCTCCAGGCTACAGTATACACTATGCAGGTAAGCACAGCTGTAGTTGCCCCTCGCCCTCCAGGCTACAGTATACTATGCAGGTAAGCCCTAGCCCTCCAGGCTACAGTATACTATGCAGGTAAGCACAGCTGTAGTTGCCCCTAGCCCTCCA